>NW_026897466.1:0-32915 GCF_033153095.1 Gastrolobium bilobum | reverse complement strand
TTTACATTAAAACTGAAAGAATCCTCTAGTGTGAACAGAAATTCAAACATACATATTTTGTTCACTATATCGAAAAGAAGTAAGTTTTCAAGACATCCTCTAGCGTGAACAGAAAGCTTAGATTTAAGGAGAATGCGACACCTCAGCTAATTTTCAAAAGTTTTTTTTTACATTAAAACGGAAAGAATCCTCTAGTGTGAACAGAAATTCAAACATACATATTTTGTTCACTATATCGAAAAGAAGTAAGTTTTCAAGACATCCTCTAGCGTGAACAGAAAGCTGAGATTTAAGGAGAATGCGACACCTCAGCTAATTTTCAAAAGTTTTTTTTTACATTAAAACGGAAAGAATCCTCTTGGGTGAACAGAAATTCAAACATACATATTTTGTTCACTACATCGAAAATAAGTAAGTTTTCAAGACATCCACTAGTGTGAACAGAAAGCTGAGATTCAAGGAGAATGCGACACCTCAGCTAATTTTCAAAAGTTTTTTTTACATTAAAACGGAAAGAATCCTCTAGTGTGAACAGAAAATCAAACATACATATTTTGTTCACTATATCGAAAATAAGTAAGTTTTCAAGACATCCTCTAGTGTGAACAGAAAGCTGAGAACATTAGAACGGAAAGAATCCTCTAGTGTGAACAGAAAATCAAACATACATATTTTGTTCACTACATCGAAAATAAGTAAGTTTTCAAGACATCCACTAGTGTGAACAGAAAGCTGAGATTCAAGGAAAATGCGACACCTCAGCTAATTTTCAAAAGTTTTTTTACATTAGAACGGAAAGAATCCTCTAGTGTGAACAGAAAATCAAACATACATATTTTGTTCACTATATCGAAAATAAGTAAGTTTTCAAGACATCCTCTAGTTTGAACAGAAAGCTGAGATTTAAGGAGAATGCGACACTTCAGCTAATTTTCAAAAGTTTTTTTTACATTAAAACGGAAAGAATCCTCTAGTGTGAAAAGAAATTCAAACATACATATTTTGTTCGCTGTATCGAAAATAAGTAAGTTTTCAAGTCATCCTCTAGTGCGAACAGAAAGCTGAGATTTAAGGAGAATGCGACACCTCAGCTAATTTTCAAAAGTTTTTTTTTACATTAAAACGGAAAGAATCCTCTTGGGTGAACAGAAATTCAAACATACATATTTTGTTCACTACATCGAAAATAAGTAAGTTTTCAAGACATCCACTAGTGTGAACAGAAAGCTGAGATTCAAGGAGAATGCGACACTTCAGCTAATTTTCAAAAGTTTTTTTTACATTAAAACGGAAAGAATCCTCTAGTGTGAACAGAAAATCAAACATACATATTTTGTTCACTATATCGAAAATAAGTAAGTTTTCAAGACATCCTCTAGTGTGAACAGAAAGCTGAGATTTAAGGAGAAAGCGACCCCTCAGCTAATTTTCAAAAGTTTTTTTTACATTAAAACGGAAAGAATCCTCTTGGGTGAACAGAAATTCAAACATACATATTTTGTTCACTACATCGAAAATAAGTAAGTTTTCAAGACATCCACTAGTGTGAACAGAAAGCTGAGATTCAAGGAGAATGCGACACCTCAGCTAATTTTCAAAAGTTTTTTTACATTAGAACGGAAAGAATCCTCTAGTGTGAACAGAAAATCAAACATACATATTTTGTTCACTACATCGATAATAAGTAAGTTTTCAAGACATCCACTAGTGTGAACAGAAAGCTGAGATTCAAGGAAAATGCGACACCTCAGCTAATTTTCAAAAGTTTTTTTACATTAGAACGGAAAGAATCCTCTAGTGTGAACAGAAAATCAAACATACATATTTTGTTCACTATATCGAAAATAAGTAAGTTTTCAAGACATCCTCTAGTGTGAACAGAAAGCTGAGATTTAAGGAGAATGCGACACTTCAGCTAATTTTCAAAAGTTTTTTTTACATTAAAACGGAAAGAATCCTCTAGTGTGAAAAGAAATTCAAACATACATATTTTGTTCGCTGTATCGAAAATAAGTAAGTTTTCAAGTCATCCTCTAGTGCGAACAGAAAGCTGAGATTTAAGGAGAATGCGACACCTCAGCTAATTTTCAAAAGTTTTTTTTTTACATTAAAACGGAAAGAATCCTCTAGTGTGAACAGAAATTCAAACATACATATTTTGTTCACTATATCGAAAAGAAGTAAGTTTTCAAGACATCCTCTAGCGTGAACAGAAAGCTGAGATTTAAGGAGAATGCGACACCTCAGCTAATTTTCAAAAATTTTTTTTACATTAAAATGGAAAGAATCCTCTAGTGTGAACAGAAATTCAAACATACATATTTTGTTCACTATATCGAAAAGAAGTAAGTTTTCAAGACATCCTCTAGCGTGAACAGAAAGCTGAGATTTAAGGAGAATGCGACACCTCAGCTAATTTTCAAAAGTTTTTTTTTACATTAAAACGGAAAGAATCCTCTTGGGTGAACATAAATTCAAACATACATATTTTGTTCACTATATCGAAAATAAGTAAGTTTTTAAGACATCCACTAGTGTGAACAGAAAGCTGAGATTCAAGGAGAATGCGACACCTCAGCTAATTTTCAAAAGTTTTTTTTACATTAAAACGGAAATAATCCTCTAGTGTGAACAGAAAATCAAACATACATATTTTGTTCACTATATCGAAAATAAGTAAGTTTTCAAGACATCCTCTAGTGTGAACAGAAAGCTGAGATTTAAGGAGAAAGCGACACCTCAGCTAATTTTCAAAAGTTTTTTTTACATTAAAACAGAAAGAATCCTCTTGGGTGAACAGAAATTCAAACATACATATTTTGTTCACTACATCGAAAATAAGTAAGTTTTCATGACATCCACTAGTGTGAACAGAAAGCTGAGATTCAAGGAGAATGCGACACCTCAGCTAATTTTCAAAAGTTTTTTTACATTAGAACGGAAAGAATCCTCTAGTGTGAACAGAAAATCAAACATACATATTTTGTTCACTATATCGAAAATAAGTAAGTTTTCAAGACATCCTCTAGTGTGAACAGAAAGCTGAGATTTAAAGAGAATGCGACACTTCAGCTAATTTTCAAAAGTTTTTTTTACATTAAAACGGAAAGAATCCTCTAGTGTGAACAGAAATTCAAACATACATATTTTGTTCACTATATCGAAAAGAAGTAAGTTTTCAAGACATCCTCTAGCGTGAACAGAAAGCTGAGATTTAAGGAGAATGCAACACCTCAGCTAATTTTCAAAAGTTTTTTTTACATTAAAACAGAAAGACTCCTCTTGGGTGAACAGAAATTCAAACATACATATTTTGTTCACTACATCGAAAATAAGTAAGTTTTCAAGACATCCACTAGTGTGAACAGAAAGCTGAGATTCAAGGAAAATGCGACACCTCAGCTAATTTTGAAAAGTTTTTTTTACATTAGAACGGAAAGAATCCTCTAGTGTGAACAGAAAATCAAACATACATATTTTGTTCACTATATCGAAAATAAGTAAGTTTTCAAGACATCCTCTAGTGTGAACAGAAAGCTGAGATTTAAGGAGAATGCGACACTTCAGCTAATTTTCAAAAGTTTTTTTTACATTAAAACGGAAAGAATCCTCTAGTGTGAAAAGAAATTCAAACATACATATTTTGTTCGCTGTATCGAAAATAAGTAAGTTTTCAAGACATCCTCTAGTGCGAACAGAAAGCTGAGATTTAAGGAGAATGCGACACCTCAGCTAATTTTCAAAAGTTTTTTTTTTACATTAAAACGGAAAGAATCCTCTAGTGTGAACAGAAATTCAAACATACATATTTTGTTCACTATATCGAAAAGAAGTAAGTTTTCAAGACATCCTCTAGCGTTAACAGAAAGCTGAGATTTAAGGAGAATGCGACACCTCAGCTAATTTTCAAAAGTTTTTTTTTTACATTAAAATGGAAAGAATCCTCTAGTGTGAACAGAAATTCAAACATACATATTTTGTTCACTATATCGAAAAGAAGTAAGTTTTCAAGACATCCTCTAGCGTGAACAGAAAGCTGAGATTTAAGGAGAATGCGACACCTCAGCTAATTTTCAAAAGTTTTTTTTTACATTAAAACGGAAAGAATCCTCTTGGGTGAACATAAATTCAAACATACATATTTTGTTCACTATATCGAAAATAAGTAAGTTTTCAAGACATCCACTAGTGTGAACAGAAAGCTGAGATTCAAGGAGAATGCGACACCTCAGCTAATTTTCAAAAGTTTTTTTTACATTAAAACGGAAAGAATCCTCTAGTGTGAACAGAAAATCAAACATACATATTTTGTTCACTATATCGAAAATAAGTAAGTTTTCAAGACATCCTCTAGTGTGAACAGAAAGCTGAGATTTAAGGAGAAAGCGACACCTCAGCTAATTTTCAAAAGTTTTTTTTACATTAAAACAGAAAGAATCCTCTTGGGTGAACAGAAATTCAAACATACATATTTTGTTCACTACATCGAAAATAAGTAAGTTTTCATGACATCCACTAGTGTGAACAGAAAGCTGAGATTCAAGGAGAATGCGACACCTCAGCTAATTTTCAAAAGTTTTTTTACATTAGAACGGAAAGAATCCTCTAGTGTGAACAGAAAATCAAACATACATATTTTGTTCACTATATCGAAAATAAGTAAGTTTTCAAGACATCCTCTAGTGTGAACAGAAAGCTGAGATTTAAGGAGAAAGCGACACCTCAGCTAATTTTCAAAAGTTTTTTTTACATTAAAACAGAAAGAATCCTCTTGGGTGAACAGAAATTCAAACATACATATTTTGTTCACTACATCGAAAATAAGTAAGTTTTCATGACATCCACTAGTGTGAACAGAAAGCTGAGATTCAAGGAGAATGCGACACCTCAGCTAATTTTCAAAAGTTTTTTTTACATTAGAACGGAAAGAATCCTCTAGTGTGAACAGAAAATCAAACATACATATTTTGTTCACTATATCGAAAATAAGTAAGTTTTCAAGACATCCTCTAGTGTGAACAGAAAGCTGAGATTTAAAGAGAATGCGACACTTCAGCTAATTTTCAAAAGTTTTTTTTTACATTAAAACGGAAAGAATCCTCTAGTGTGAACAGAAATTCAAACATACATATTTTGTTCACTATATCGAAAAGAAGTAAGTTTTCAAGACATCCTCTAGCGTGAACAGAAAGCTGAGATTTAAGGAGAATGCGACACCTCAGCTAATTTTCAAAAGTTTTTTTTACATTAAAACAGAAAGACTCCTCTTGGGTGAACAGAAATTCAAACATACATATTTTGTTCACTACATCGAAAATAAGTAAGTTTTCAAGACATCCACTAGTGTGAACAGAAAGCTGAGATTCAAGGAGAATGCGACACCTCAGCTAATTTTCAAAAGTTTTTTTTACATTAAAACAGAAAGAATCCTCTTGGGTGAACAGAAATTCAAACATACATATTTTGTTCACTACATCGAAAATAAGTAAGTTTTCAAGACATCCACTAGTGTGAACAGAAAGCTGAGATTCAAGGAGAATGCGACACCTCAGCTAATTTTCAAAAGTTTTTTTTACATTAAAACGGAAAGAATCCTTTTGGGTGAACAGAAATTCAAACATACATATTGTGTTCACTACATCGAAAATAAGTAAGTTTTCATGACATCCACTAGTGTGAACAGAAAGCTGAGATTCAAGGAGAATGCGACACCTCAGCTAATTTTCAAAAGTTTTTTTACATTAGAACGGAAAGAATCCTCTAGTGTGAACAGAAAATCAAACATACATATTTTGTTCACTATATCGAAAATAAGTAAGTTTTCAAGACATCCTCTAGTGTGAACAGAAAGCTGAGATTTAAGGAGAATGCGACACTTCAGCTAATTTTCAAAAGTTTTTTTTTACATTAAAACGGAAAGAATCCTCTAGTGTGAACAGAAATTCAAACATACATATTTTGTTCACTATATCGAAAATTAGTAAGTTTTCAAGACATCCACTAGTGTGAACAGAAAGCTGAGATTCAAGGAGAATGCGACACCTCAGCTAATTTTCAAAAAAAAATTTTACATTAAAACGGAAAGAATCCTCTTGGGTGAACAGAAATTCAAACATACATATTTTGTTCACTACATCGAAAATAAGTAAGTTTTCAAGACATCCAGTAGTGTGAACAGAAAGCTGAGATTCAAGGAGAATGCGACACCTCAGCTAATTTTCAAAAGTTTTTTTACATTAGAACGGAAAGAATCCTCTAGTGTGAACAGAAAATCAAACATACATATTTTGTTCACTATATCGAAAATAAGTAAGTTTTCAAGACATCCTCTAGTGTGAACAGAAAGCTGAGATTGAAGGAGAATGCGACACCTCAGCTAATTTTCAAAAGTTTTTTTTACATTAAAACGGAAAGAATCCTCTAGTGTGAACAGAAATTCAAACATACATATTTTGTTCACTATATCGAAAATAAGTAAGTTTTCAAGACATCCTCTAGTGTGAACAGAAAGCTGAGATTTAAGGAGAATGCGACACCTCAGCTAATTTTCAAAAGTTTTTTTTACATTAAAACGGAAAGAATCCTCTAGTGTGAACAGAAATTCAAACATACATATTTTGTTCACTACATCGAAAAGAAGTAAGTTTTCAAGACATCCTCTAGTGTGAACAGAAAGCTGATATTTAAGGAGAATGTGACACCTCAGCTAATTTTCAAAAGTTTTTTTACATTAGAACGGAAAGAATCCTCTAGTGTGAACAGAAAATCAAACATACATATTTTGTTCACTATATCGAAAATAAGTAAGTTTTCAAGACATCCTCTAGTGTGAACAGAAAGCTGAGATTTATGGAGAATGTGACACCTCAGCTAATTTTCAAAAGTTTTTTTTATATTAAAACGGAAAGAATCCTCTAGTGTGAACAGAAATTCAATCATACATATTTTGTTCACTATATCAAAAATAAGTAAGTTTTCAAGAGATCCTCTAGTGTGAACAGAAAGCTGAGATTTAAGGAGAATGTGACACCTCAGCTAATTTTCAAAAGTTTTTTTTACATTAAAATGGAAAGAATCCTCTTGGGTGAACAGAAATTCAAACATACATATTTTGTTCACTACATCGAAAATAAGTAAGTTTTCAAGACATCCTCTAGTGTGAACAGAAAGCTGAGATTTGAGGAGAATGCGACACTTCAGCTAATTTTCAAAAGTTTTTTTTACATTAAAACGGAAAGAATCCTCTAGTGTGAAAAGAAATTCAAACATACATATTTTGTTCACTATATCGAAAATAAGTAAGTTTTCAAGACATCCTCTAGTGTGAACAGAAAGCTGAGATTTAAGGAGAATGCGACACCTCAGCTAATTTTCAAAAGTTTTTTTTACATTAAAACAGAAAGACTCCTCTTGGGTGAACAGAAATTCAAACATACATATTTTGTTCACTACATCGAAAATAAGTAAGTTTTCAAGACATCCACTAGTGTGAACAGAAAGCTGAGATTCAAGGAGAATGCGACACCTCAGCTAATTTTCAAAAGTTTTTTTTACATTAAAACGGAAAGAATCCTCTAGTGTGAACAGAAAATCAAACATACATATTTTGTTCACTATATCGAAAATAAGTAAGTTTTCAAGACATCCTCTAGTGTGAACAGAAAGCTGAGATTTAAGGAGAATGCGACACCTCAGCTAATTTTCAAAAGTTTTTTTTTACATTAAAACGGAAAGAATCCTCTTGGGTGAACAGAAATTCAAACATACATATTTTGTTCACTACATCGAAAATAAGTAAGTTTTCAAGACATCCACTAGTGTGAACAGAAAGCTGAGATTCAAGGAGAATGCGACACCTCAGCTAATTTTCAAAAGTTTTTTTACATTAGAACGGAAAGAATCCTCTAGTGTGAACAGAAAATCAAACATACATATTTTGTTCACTATATCGAAAATAAGTAAGTTTTCAAGACATCCTCTAGTGTGAACAGAAAGCTGAGATTTAAGGAGAATGCGACACTTCAGCTAATTTTCAAAAGTTTTTTTTACATTAAAACGGAAAGAATCCTCTAGTGTGAACAGAAATTCAAACATACATATTTTGTTCACTATATCGAAAAGAAGTAAGTTTTCAAGACATCCTCTAGTGTGAACAGAAAGCTGAGATTTAAGGAGAATGCGACACCTCAGCTAATTTTCAAAAGTTTTTTTACATTAAAACGGAAAGAATCCTCTAGTGTGAACAGAAATTCAAACATACATATTTTGTTCACTATATCGAAAATAAGTAAGTTTTCAAGACATCCTCTAGTGTGAACAGAAAGCTGAGATTTAAGGAGAATGTGACACCTCAGCTAATTTTTAAAAGTTTTTTTTATATTAAAACGAAAAGAATCCTCTAGTGTGAACAGAAATTCAATCATACATATTTTGTTCACTATATCAAAAATAAGTAAGTTTTCAAGAGATCCTCTAGTGTGAACAGAAAGCTGAGATTTAAGGAGAATGTGACACCTCAGCTAATTTTCAAAAGTTTTTTTTACATTAAAAAGGAAAGAATCCTCTTGGGTGAACAGAAATTCAAACAAACATATTTTGTTCACTATATCGAAAATAAGTAAGTTTTCAAGACATCCACTAGTGTGAACGGAAAGCTGAGATTCAAGGAGAATGCGACACCTCAGCTAATTTTCAAAAGTTTTTTTACATTAGAACGGAAAGAATCCTCTAGTGTGAACAGAAAATCAAACATACATATTTTGTTCACTATATCGAAAATAAGTAAGTTTTCAAGACATCCTCTAGTGTGAACAGAAAGCTGAGATTTAAGGAGAATGCGACACGTCAGCTAATTTTCAAAATTTTTTTTTACATTAAAACGGAAAGAATCCTCTTGGGTGAACAGAAATTCAAACATACATATTTTGTTCACTACATCGAAAATAAGTAAGTTTTCAAGACATTCACTAGTGTGAACAGAAAGCTGAGATTCAAGGAGAATGCGACACCTCAGCTAATTTTCAAAAGTTTTTTTACATTAGAACGGAAAGAATCCTCTAGTGTGAACAGAAATTCAAACATACATATTTTGTTCACTATATCGAAAATAAGTAAGTTTTCAAGACATCCTCTAGTGTGAACAGAAAGCTGAGATTTAAGGAGAATGCGACAGCTCAGCTAATTTTCAAAAGTTTTTTTTACATTAAAACAGAAAGAATCCTCTAGTGTGAACAGAAATTCAAACATACATATTTTGTTCACTACATCGAAAAGAAGTAAGTTTTCAAGACATCCTCTAGTGTGAACAGAAAGCTGAGATTTAAGGTGAATGCGACACCTCAGCTAATTTTCAAAAGTTTTTTTACATTAAAACGGAAAGAATCCTCTAGTGTGAACAGAAAATCAAACATACATATTTTGTTCACTATATCGAAAATAAGTAAGTTTTCAAGACATCCTCTAGTGTGAACAGAAAGCCGAGATTTAAGGAGAATGCGACACCTCAGCTAATTTTTAAAAGTTTTTTTTATATTAAAACGAAAAGAATCCTCTAGTGTGAACAGAAATTCAATCATACATATTTTGTTCACTATATCAAAAATAAGTAAGTTTTCAAGAGATCCTCTAGTGTGAACAGAAAGCTGAGATTTAAGGAGAATGTGACACCTCAGCTAATTTTCAAAAGTTTTTTTTACATTAAAAAGGAAAGAATCCTCTTGGGTGAACAGAAATTCAAACATACATATTTTGTTCACTATATCGAAAATAAGTAAGTTTTCAAGACATCCACTAGTGTGAACAGAAAGCTGAGATTCAAGGAGAATGCGACACCTCAGCTAATTTTCAAAAGTTTTTTTACATTAAAACGGAAAGAATCCTCTAGTGTGAACAGAAAATCAAACATACATATTTTGTTCACTATATCGAAAATAAGTAAGTTTTCAAGACATCCTCTAGTGTGAACAGAAAGCTGAGATTTAAGGAGAATGCGACACCTCAGCTAATTTTCAAAAGTTTTTTTACATTAGAACGGAAAGAATCCTCTAGTGTGAACAGAAAATCAAACATACATATTTTGTTCACTATATCGAAAATAAGTAAGTTTTCAAGACATCCTCTAGTGTGAACAGAAAGCTGAGATTTAAGGAGAATGCGACACTCAGCTAATTTTCAAAAGTTTTTTTTACATTAAAACGGAAAGAATCCTCTAGTGTGAACAGAAATTCAAACATACATATTTTGTTCACTACATGGAAAAGAAGTAAGTTTTCAAGACATCCTCTAGTGTGAACAGAAAGCTGAGATTTAAGGTGAATGTGACACCTCAGCTAATTTTCAAAAGTTTTTTTACATTAGAACGGAAAGAATCCTCTAGTGTGAACAGAAAATCAAACATACATATTTTGTTCACTATATCGAAAATAAGTAAGTTTTCAAGACATCCTCTAGTGTGAACAGAAAGCTGAGATTTAAGGAGAATGCGACACCTCAGCTAATTTTCAAAAGTTTTTTTTACATTAAAACAGAAAGACTCCTCTTGGGTGAACAGAAATTCAAACATACATATTTTGTTCACTACATCGAAAATAAGTAAGTTTTCAAGACATCCACTAGTGTGAACAGAAAGCTGAGATTCAAGGAGAATGCGACACCTCAGCTAATTTTCAAAAGTTTTTTTTACATTAGAACGGAAAGAATCCTCTAGTGTGAACAGAAAATCAAACATACATATTTTGTTCACTATATCGAAAATAAGTAAGTTTTCAAGACATCCTCTAGTGTGAACAGAAAGCTGAGATTTAAGGAGAATGCGACAGCTCAGCTAATTTTCAAAAGTTTTTTTTACATTAAAACGGAAAGAATCCTCTAGTGTGAACAGAAATTCAAACATACATATTTTGTTCACTACATGGAAAAGAATTAAGTTTTCAAGACATCCTCTAGTGTGAACAGAAAGCTGAGATTTAAGGTGAATGTGACACCTCAGCTAATTTTCAAAAGTTTTTTTACATTAGAACGGAAAGAATCCTCTAGTGTGAACAGAAAATCAAACATACATATTTTGTTCACTATATCGAAAATAAGTAAGTTTTCAAGACATCCTCTAGTGTGAACAGAAAGCTGAGATTTAAGGAGAATGCGACACCTCAGCTAATTTTCATAATTTTTTTTTACATTAAAACGGAAAGAATCCTCTTGGGTGAACAGAAATTCAAACATTCATATTTTGTTCACTACATCGAAAATAAGTAAGTTTTCAAGACATCCACTAGTGTGAACAGAAAGCTGAGATTCAAGGAGAATGCGACACCTCAGCTAATTTTCAAAAGATTTTTTACATTAGAACGGAAAGAATCCTCTAGTGTGAACAGAAAATCAAACATACATATTTTGTTCACTATATCGAAAATAAGTAAGTTTTCAAGACATCCTCTAGTGTGAACAGAAAGCTGAGATTTAAGGAGAATGCGACACCTCAGCTAATTTTCAAAATTTTTTTTTACATTAAAACGGAAAGAATCCTCTTGGGTGAACAGAAATTCAAACATACATATTTTTTTCACTACATCGAAAATAAGAAAGTTTTCAAGACATCCACTAGTGTGAACAGAAAGCTGAGATTCAAGGAGAATGCGACACCTCAGCTAATTTTCAAAAGTTTTTTTACATTCGAACGGAAAGAATCCTCTAGTGTGAACAGAAATCAAACATACATATTTTGTTCACTATATCGAAAATAAGTAAGTTTTCAAGACATCCTCTAGTGTGAACAGAAAGCTGAGATTTAAGGAGAATGCGACAGCTCAGCTAATTTTCAAAAGTTTTTTTTACATTAAAACGGAAAGAATCCTCTAGTGTGAACAGAAATTCAAACATACATATTTTGTTCACTATATCGAAAATAAGTAAGTTTTCAAGACATCCTCTAGTGTGAACAGAAAGCTGAGATTTAAGGAGAATGCGACAGCTCAGCTAATTTTCAAAAGTTTTTTTTACATTAAAACGGAAAGAATCCTCTATTGTGAACAGAAATTCAAACATACATATTTTGTTCACTACATGGAAAAGAAGTAAGTTTTCAAGACTTCCTCTAGTGTGAACAGAAAGTTGAGATTTAAGGTGAATGTGACACCTCAGCTAATTTTCAAAAGTTTTTTTACATTAGAACGGAAAGAATCCTCTAGTGTGAACAGAAAATCAAACATACATATTTTGTTCACTATATCGAAAATAAGTAAGTTTTCAAGACATCCTCTAGTGTGAACAGAAAGCTGAGATTTATGGAGAATGTGACACCTCAGCTAATTTTCAAAAGTTTTTTTTATATTAAAACGAAAAGAATCCTCTAGTGTGAACAGAAATTCAATCATACATATTTTGTTCACTATATCAAAAATAAGTAAGTTTTCAAGACATCCTCTAGTGTGAACAGAAAGCTGAGATTTAAGGAGAATGCGACACCTCAGCTAATTTTCAAAAGTTTTTTTTTACATTAAAACGGAAAGAAACCTCTAGTGTGAACAGAAATTCAAACATACATATTTTGTTCACTATATCGAAAAGAAGTAAGTTTTCAAGACATCCTCTAGAGTGAACAGAAAGCAGAGATTTAAGGAGAATGCGACACCTCAGCTAATTTTCAAAAGTTTTCTTTACATTAAAACTGAAAGAATCCTCTTGGGTGAACAGAAATTCAAACATACATATTTTGTTCACTACATCGAAAATAAGTAAGTTTTCAAGACATCCACTACTGTGAACAGAAAGCTGAGATTCAAGGAGAATGCGACACCTCAGCTAATTTTAAAAAAAAAAAATTTACATTAAAACGGAAAGAATCCTCTTGGGTGAACAGAAATTCAAACATACATATTTGGTTCACTACATCGAAAATAAGTAAGTTTTCAAGACATCCACTAGTTTGAACAGAAAGCTGAGATTCAAGGAGAATGCGACACCTCAGCTAATTTTCAAAAGTTTTTTTACATTAGAACGGAAAGAATCATCTAGTGTGAACAGAAAATCAAACATACATATTTTGTTCACTATATCGAAAATAAGTAAGTTTTCAAGACATCCTCTAGTGTGAACAGAAAGCTGAGATTTAAGGAGAATGCGACACTTCAGCTAATTTTCAAAAGTTTTTTTACATTAAAACGGAAAGAATCCTCTAGTGTGAAAAGAAATTCAAACATACATATTTTGTTCGCTGTATCGAAAATAAGTAAGTTTTCAAGACATCCTCTAGTGTGAACAGAAAGCTGAGATTTAAGGAGAATGCGACACCTCAGCTAATTTTCAAAAGTTTTTTTTTACATTAAAACGGAAAGAATCCTCTAGTGTGAACAAAAATTCAAACATACATATTTTGTTCACTATATCGGGAAGAAGTAAGTTTTCAAGACATCCTCTAGCGTGAACAGAAAGCTGAGATTTAAGGAGAATGCGACACCTCAGCTAATTTTCAAAAGTTTTTTTTACATTAAAACGGAAAGAATCCTCTAGTGTGAAAAGATATTCAAACATACATATTTTGTTCGCTGTATCGAAAATAAGTAAGTTTTCAAGACATCCTCTAGTGTGAACAGAAATCTGAGATTTAAGGAGAATGCGACACCTCAGCTAATTTTCAAAAGTTTTTTTTTACATTAAAACGGAAAGAATCCTCTAGTGTGAACAGAAATTCAATCATACATATTTTGTTCACTATATCAAAAATAAGTAAGTTTTCAAGACATCCTCTAGTGTGAACAGAAAGCTGAGATTTAAGGAGAATGCGACACCTCAGCTAATTTTCAAAAGTTTTTTTTTACATTAAAACGGAAAGAATCCTCTAGTGTGAACAGAAATTCAAACATACATATTTTGTTCACTATATCGAAAAGAAGTAAGTTTTCAAGACATCCTCTAGAGTGAACAGAAAGCAGAGATTTAAGGAGAATGCGACACCTCAGCTAATTTTGAAAAGTTTTTTTTACATTAAAACTGAAAGAATCCTCTTGGGTGAACAGAAATTCAAACATACATATTTTGTTCACTACATCGAAAATAAGTAAGTTTTCAAGACATCCACTAGTGTGAACAGAAAGCTGAGATTCAAGGAGAATGCGACACCTCAGCTAATTTTCAAAAAAAAAATTTACATTAAAACGGAAAGAATCCTCTTGGGTGAACAGAAATTCAAACATACATATTTGGTTCACTACATCGAAAATAAGTAAGTTTTCAAGACATCCACTAGTTTGAACAGAAAGCTGAGATTCAAAGAGAATGCGACACCTCAGCTAATTTTCAAAAGTTTTTTTACATTAGAACGGAAAGAATCATCGAGTGTGAACAGAAAATCAAACATACATATTTTGTTCACTATATCGAAAATAAGTAAGTTTTCAAGACATCCTCTAGTGTGAACAGAAAGCTGAGATTTAAGGAGAATGCGACACCTCAGCTAATTTTCAAAAGTTTTTTTTTACATTAAAACGGAAAGAATCCTCTAGTGTGAACAAAAATTCAAACATACATATTTTGTTCACTATATCGGGAAGAAGTAAGTTTTCAAGACATCCTCTAGCGTGAACAGAAAGCTGAGATTTAAGGAGAATGCGACACCTCAGCTAATTTTCAAAAGTTTTTTTTACATTAAAACTTAAAGAATCCTCTTGGGTGAACAGAAATTCAAACATACATATTTTGTTCACTATATCGAAAATAAGTAAGTTTTCAAGACATCCTCTAGTGTGAACAGAAAGCTGAGATTTAAGGAGAATGCGACACTTCTGCTAATTTTCAAAAGTTTTTTTTACATTAAAACGGAAAGAATCCTCTAGTGTGAAAAGATATTCAAACATACATATTTTGTTCGCTGTATCGAAAATAAGTAAGTTTTCAAGACATCCTCTAGTGTGAACAGAAATCTAAGATTTAAGGAGAATGCGACACCTCAGCTAATTTTCAAAAGTTTTTTTTTACATTAAAACGGAAAGAATCCTCTAGTGTGAACAGAAATTCAATCATACATATTTTGTTCACTATATCAAAAATAAGTAAGTTTTCAAGACATCCTCTAGTGTGAACAGAAAGCTGAGATTTAAGGAGAATGCGACACCTCAGCTAATTTTCAAAAGTTTTTTTTTACATTAAAACGGAAAGAATCCTCTAGTGTGAACAGAAATTCAAACATACATATTTTGTTCACTATATCGAAAAGAAGTAAGTTTTCAAGACATCCTCTAGAGTGAACAGAAAGCAGAGATTTAAGGAGAATGCGACACCTCAGCTAATTTTGAAAAGTTTTTTTTACATTAAAACTGAAAGAATCCTCTTGGGTGAACAGAAATTCAAACATACATATTTTGTTCACTACATCGAAAATAAGTAAGTTTTCAAGACATCCACTAGTGTGAACAGAAAGCTGAGATTCAAGGAGAATGCGACACCTCAGCTAATTTTCAAAAAAAAAATTTACATTAAAACGGAAAGAATCCTCTTGGGTGAACAGAAATTCAAACATACATATTTGGTTCACTACATCGAAAATAAGTAAGTTTTCAAGACATCCACTAGTTTGAACAGAAAGCTGAGATTCAAGGAGAATGCGACACCTCAGCTAATTTTCAAAAGTTTTTTTACATTAGAACGAAAAGAATCATCGAGTGTGAACAGAAAATCAAACATACATATTTTGTTCACTATATCGAAAATAAGTAAGTTTTCAAGACATCCTCTAGTGTGAACAGAAAGCTGAGATTTAAGGAGAATGCGACACCTCAGCTAATTTTCAAAAGTTTTTTTTACATTAAAACTTAAAGAATCCTCTTGGGTGAACAGAAATTCAAACATAAATATTTTGTTCACTATATCGAAAATAAGTAAGTTTTCAAGACATCCTCTAGTGTGAACAGAAAGCTGAGATTTAAGGAGAATGCGACACTTCTGCTAATTTTCAAAAGTTTTTTTTACATTAAAACGGAAAGAATCCTCTAGTGTGAAAAGATATTCAAACATACATATTTTGTTCGCTGTATCGAAAATAAGTAAGTTTTCAAGACATCCTCTAGTGTGAACAGAAATCTGAGATTTAAGGAGAATGCGACACCTCAGTTAATTTTCAAAAGTTTTTTTTTACATTAAAACGGAAAGAATCCTCTAGTGTGAACAGAAATTCAAACATACATATTTTGTTCACTATATCGAAAAGAAGTAAGTTTTCAAGACATCCTCTAGCGTGAACAGAAAGCTGAGATTTATGGAGAATGCGACACCTCAGCTAATTTTCAAAAGTTTTTTTTACATTAAAACTGAAAGAATCCTCTTGGGTGAACAGAAATTCAAACATACATATTTTGTTCACTACATCGAAAAGAAGTAAGTTTTCAAGACATCCTCTAGAGTGAACAGAATGCTGAGATTTAAGGAGAATGCGACACTTCAGCTAATTTTCAAAAGTTTTTTTACATTAAAACGGAAAGAATCCTCTAGTGTGAAAAGAAATTCAAACATACATATTTTGTTCGCTGTATCGAAAATAAGTAAGTTTTCAAGACATCCTCTAGTGTGAACAGAAAGCCGAGATTTAAGGAGAATGCGACACCTCAGCTAATTTTCAAAAGTTTTTTTTTACATTAAAACGGAAAGAATCCTCTAGTGTGAACAAAAATTCAAACATACATATTTTGTTCACTATATCGGGAAGAAGTAAGTTTTCAAGACATCCTCTAGCGTGAACAGAAAGCTGAGATTTAAGGAGAATGCGACACCTCAGCTAATTTTCAAAAGTTTTTTTTACATTAAAACTGAAAGAATCCTCTTGGGTGAACAGAAATTCAAACATACATATTTTGTTCACTATATCGAAAATAAGTAAGTTTTCAAGACATCCTCTAGTGTGAACAGAAAGCTGAGATTTAAGGAGAATGCGACACTTCTGCTAATTTTCAAAAGTTTTTTTTACATTAAAACGGAAAGAATCCTCTAGTGTGAAAAGATATTCAAACATACATATTTTGTTCGCTGTATCGAAAATAAGTAAGTTTTCAAGACATCCTCTAGTGTGAACAGAAATCTGAGATTTAAGGAGAATGCGACACCTCAGCTAATTTTCAAAAGTTTTTTTTTACATTAAAACGGAAAGAATCCTCTAGTGTGAACAAAAATTCAAACATACATATTTTGTTCACTATATCGAAAAGAAGTAAGTTTTCAAGACATCCTCTAGCGTGAACAGAAAGATGAGATTTAAGGGGAATGCGACACCTCAGCTAATTTTCAAAAGTTTTTTTTACATTAAAACTGAAAGAATCCTCTTGGGTGAACAGAAATTCAAACATACATATTTTGTTCACTATATCGAAAATAAGTAAGTTTTCAAGACATCCACTAGTGTGAACAGAAAGCTGAGATTCAAGGAGAATGCGACACCTCAGCTAATTTTCAAAAGTTTTTTTTACATTAAAACGGAAAGAATCCTCTTGGGTGAACAGAAATTCAAACATACATATTTTGTTCACTACATCGAAAATAAGTAAGTTTTCAAGACATCCACTAGTGTGAACAGAAAGCTGAGATTCAAGGAGAATGCGACACCTCAGCTAATTTTCAAAAGTTTTTTTACATTAAAACTGAAAGAATCCTCTTGGGTGAAGAGAAATTCAAACATACATATTTTGTTCACTATATCGAAAATAAGTAAGTTTTCAAGACATCCACTAGTGTGAACAGAAAGCTGAGATTCAAGGAGAATGCGACACCTCAGCTAATTTTCAAAAGTTTTTTTTACATTAAAACGGAAAGAATCCTCTTGGGTGAACAGAAATTCAAACATACATATTTTGTTCACTACATCGAAAATAAGTAAGTTTTCAAGACATCCACTAGTGTGAACAGAAAGCTGAGATTCAAGGAGAATGCGACACCTCAGCTAATTTTCAAAAGTTTTTTTACATTAAAACTGAAAGAATCCTCTTGGGTGAAGAGAAATTCAAACATACATATTTTGTTCACTATATCGAAAATAAGTAAGTTTTCAAGACATCCACTAGTGTGAACAAAAAGCTAAGATTCAAGGAGAATGCGACACCTCAGCTAATTTTCAAAAGTTTTTTTTACATTAAAACGGAAAGAATCCTCTTGGGTGAACAGAAATTCAAACATACATATTTTGTTCACTATATCGAAAATAAGTAAGTTTTCAAGACATCCACTAGTGTGAACAGCAAGCTGAGATTCAAGGAGAATGCGACACCTCAGCTAATTTTCAAAAGTTTTTTTTACATTAAAACTGAAAGAATCCTCTTGGGTGAACAGAAATTCAAACATACATATTTTGTTCACTATATCGAAAATAAGTAAGTTTTCAAGACATCCTCTAGTGTGAACAGAAAGCTGAGATTTAAGGAGAATGCGACACTTCTGCTAATTTTCAAAAGTTTTTTTTACATTAAAACGGAAAGAATCCTCTAGTGTGAAAAGATATTCAAACATACATATTTTGTTCGCTGTATCGAAAATAAGTAAGTTTTCAAGACATCCTCTAGTGTGAACAGAAATCTGAGATTTAAGGAGAATGCGACACCTCAGCTAATTTTCAAAAGTTTTTTTTTACATTAAAACGGAAAGAATCCTCTAGTGTGAACAAAAATTCAAACATACATATTTTGTTCACTATATCGAAAAGAAGTAAGTTTTCAAGACATCCTCTAGCGTGAACAGAAAGCTGAGATTTAAGGAGAATGCGACACCTCAGCTAATTTTCAAAAGTTTTTTTTACATTAAAACTGAAAGAATCCTCTTGGGTGAACAGAAATTCAAACATACATATTTTGTTCACTATATCGAAAATAAGTAAGTTTTCAAAACATCCACTAGTGTGAACAGAAAGCTGAGATTCAAGGAGAATGCGACACCTCAGCTAATTTTCAAAAGTTTTTTTTACATTAAAACGGAAAGAATCCTCTTGGGTGAACAGAAATTCAAACATACATATTTTGTTCACTACATCGAAAATAAGTAAGTTTTCAAGACATCCACTAGTGTGAACAGAAAGCTGAGATTCAAGGAGAATGCGACACCTCAGCTAATTTTCAAAAGTTTTTTTACATTAAAACTGAAAGAATCCTCTTGGGTGAAGAGAAATTCAAACATACATATTTTGTTCACTATATCGAAAATAAGTAAGTTTTCAAGACATCCACTAGTGTGAACAGAAAGCTGAGATTCAAGGAGAATGCGACACCTCAGCTAATTTTCAAAAGTTTTTTTTACATTAAAACAGAAATAATCCTCTTGGGTGAACAGAAATTCAAACATACATATTTTGTTCACTATATCGAAAATAAGTAAGTTTTCAAGACATCCACTAGTGTGAACAGAAAGCTGAGATTCAAGGAGAATGCGACACCTTAGCTAATTTTCAAAAGTTTTTTTACATTAAAACTGAAAGAATCCTCTTGGGTGAAGAGAAATTCAAACATACATATTTTGTTCACTATATCGAAAATAAGTAAGTTTTCAAGACATCCACTAGTGTGAACAGAAAGCTGAGATTCAAGGAGAATGCGACACCTCAGCTAATTTTCAAAAGTTTTTTTTACATTAAAACGGAAAGAATCCTCTTGGGTGAACAGAAATTCAAACATACATATTTTGTTCACTACATCGAAAATAAGTAAGTTTTCAAGACATCCACTAGTGTGAACAGAAAGCTGAGATTCAAGGAGAATGCGACACCTCAGCTAATTTTCAAAAGTTTTTTTACATTAAAACTGAAAGAATCCTCTTGGGTGAAGAGAAATTCAAACATACATATTTTGTTCACTATATCGAAAATAAGTAAGTTTTCAAGACATCCACTAGTGTGAACAAAAAGCTAAGATTCAAGGAGAATGCGACACCTCAGCTAATTTTCAAAAGTTTTTTTTTACATTAAAACTGAAAGAATCCTCTAGTGTTAACAGAAATTCAAACATACATATTTTGTTCACTATATCGAAAATAAGTAAGTTTTCAAGACATCCTCTAGTGTGAACAGAAAGCTGAGATTTAAGGAGAATGCGACACTTCTGCTAATTTTCAAAAGTTTTTTTTACATTAAAACGGAAAGAATCCTCTAGTGTGAAAAGATATTCAAACATACATATTTTGTTCGCTGTATCGAAAATAAGTAAGTTTTCAAGACATCCTCTAGTGTGAACAGAAATCTGAGATTTAAGGAGAATGCGACACCTCAGCTAATTTTCAAAAGTTTTTTTTTACATTAAAACGGAAAGAATCCTCTAGTGTGAACAAAAATTCAAACATACATATTTTGTTCACTATATCGAAAAGAAGTAAGTTTTCAAGACATCCTCTAGCGTGAACAGAAAGCTGAGATTTAAGGAGAATGCGACACCTCAACTAATTTTCAAAAGTTTTTTTACATTAAAACTGAAAGAATCCTCTTGGGTGAACAGAAATTCAAACATACATATTTTGTTCACTATATCGAAAATAAGTAAGTTTTCAAGACATCCACTAGTGTGAACAGAAAGCTGAGATTCAAGGAGAATGCGACACCTCAGCTAATTTTCAAAAGTTTTTTTTACATTAAAACGGAAAGAATCCTCTTGGGTGAACAGAAATTCAAACATACATATTTTGTTCACTACATCGAAAATAAGTAAGTTTTCAAGACATCCACTAGTGTGAACAGAAAGCTGAGATTCAAGGAGAATGCGACACCTCAGCTAATTTTCAAAAGTTTTTTTACATTAAAACTGAAAGAATCCTCTTGGGTGAAGAGAAATTCAAACATACATATTTTGTTCACTATATCGAAAATAAGTAAGTTTTCAAGACATCCACTAGTGTGAACAAAAAGCTGAGATTCAAGGAGAATGCGACACCTCAGCTAATTTTCAAAAGTTTTTTTTACATTAAAACAGAAATAATCCTCTTGGGTGAACAGAAACTCAAACATACATATTTTGTTCACTATATCGAAAATAAGTAAGTTTTCAAGACATCCACTAGTGTGAACAGCAAGCTGAGATTCAAGGAGAAAGCGACACCTCAGCTAATTTTCAAAAGTTTTTTTACATTAGAACGGAAAGAATCCTCTAGTGTGAACAGAAAATCAAACATACATATTTTGTTCACTATATCGAAAATAAGTAAGTTTTCAAGACATCCTCTAGTGTGAACAGAAAGCTGAGATTTCAGGAGAATGCGACACCTCAGCAAATTTTCAAAAGTTTTTTTTTACATTAAAACGGAAAGAATCCTCTAGTGTGAACAGAAATTCAAACATACATATTTTGTTCACGACATCGAAAATAAGTAAGTTTTCAAGACATCCACTAGTGTGAACAGAAAGCTGAGATTTAAGGAGAATGCGACACCTCAGCTAATTTTCAAAAGTTTTTTTTACATTAAAACTGAAAGAATCCTCTTGGGTGAACAGAAATTCAAACATACATATTTTGTTCACTAGATCAAAAATAAGTAAGTTTTCAAGACATCCACTAGTGTGAACAGAAAGCTGAGATTCAAGGAGAATGCGACACCTCAGCTAATTTTCAAAAGTTTTTTTTACATTAAAACAGAAATAATCCTCTTGGGTGAACAGAAATTCAAACATACATATTTTGTTCACTATATCGAAAATAAGTAAGTTTTCAAGACATCCACTAGTGTGAACAGCAAGCTGAGATTCAAGGAGAAAGCGACACCTCAGCTAATTTTCAAAAGTTTTTTTACATTAGAACGGAAAGAATCCTCTAGTGTGAACAGAAAATCAAACATACATATTTTGTTCACTATATCGAAAATAAGTAAGTTTTCAAGACATCCACTAGTGTGAACAGAAAGCTGAGATTCAAGGAGAATGCGACACCTCAGCTAATTTTCAAAAGTTTTTTTACATTAAAACTGAAAGAATCCTCTTGGGTGAAGAGAAATTCAAACATACATATTTTGTTCACTATATCGAAAATAAGTAAGTTTTCAAGACATCCACTAGTGTGAACAAAAAGCTAAGATTCAAGGAGAATGCGACACCTCAGCTAATTTTCAAAAGTTTTTTTTACATTAAAACGGAAAGAATCCTCTTGGGTGAACAGAAATTCAAACATACATATTTTGTTCACTATATCGAAAATAAGTAAGTTTTCAAGACATCCACTAGTGTGAACAGCAAGCTGAGATTCAAAGAGAATGCGACACCTCAGCTAATTTTCAAAAGTTTTTTTTACATTAAAACTGAAAGAATCCTCTTGGGTGAACAGAAATTCAAACATACATATTTTGTTCACTATATCGAAAATAAGTAAGTTTTCAAGACATCCTCTAGTGTGAACAGAAAGCTGAGATTTAAGGAGAATGCGACACTTCTGCTAATTTTCAAAAGTTTTTTTTACATTAAAACGGAAAGAATCCTCTAGTGTGAAAAGATATTCAAACATACATATTTTGTTCGCTGTATCGAAAATAAGTAAGTTTTCAAGACATCCTCTAGTGTGAACAGAAATCTGAGATTTAAGGAGAATGCGACACCTCAGCTAATTTTCAAAAGTTTTTTTTTACATTAAAACGGAAAGAATCCTCTAGTGTGAACAAAAATTCAAACATACATATTTTGTTCACTATATCGAAAAGAAGTAAGTTTTCAAGACATCCTCTAGCGTGAACAGAAAGCTGAGATTTAAGGAGAATGCGACACCTCAACTAATTTTCAAAAGTTTTTTTACATTAAAACTGAAAGAATCCTCTTGGGTGAACAGAAATTCAAACATACATATTTTGTTCACTATATCGAAAATAAGTAAGTTTTCAAGACATCCACTAGTGTGAACAGCAAGCTGAGATTCAAGGAGAAAGCGACACCTCAGCTAATTTTCAAAAGTTTTTTTACATTAGAACGGAAAGAATCCTCTAGTGTGAACAGAAAATCAAACATACATATTTTGTTCACTATATCGAAAATAAGTAAGTTTTCAAGACATCCACTAGTGTGAACAGAAAGCTGAGATTCAAGGAGAATGCGACACCTCAGCTAATTTTCAAAAGTTTTTTTACATTAAAACTGAAAGAATCCTCTTGGGTGAAGAGAAATTCAAACATACATATTTTGTTCACTATATCGAAAATAAGTAAGTTTTCAAGACATCCACTAGTGTGAACAAAAAGCTAAGATTCAAGGAGAATGCGACACCTCAGCTAATTTTCAAAAGTTTTTTTTACATTAAAACGGAAAGAATCCTCTTGGGTGAACAGAAATTCAAACATACATATTTTGTTCACTATATCGAAAATAAGTAAGTTTTCAAGACATCCACTAGTGTGAACAGCAAGCTGAGATTCAAGGAGAATGCGACACCTCAGCTAATTTTCAAAAGTTTTTTTTACATTAAAACTGAAAGAATCCTCTTGGGTGAACAGAAATTCAAACATACATATTTTGTTCACTATATCGAAAATAAGTAAGTTTTCAAGACATCCTCTAGTGTGAACAGAAAGCTGAGATTTAAGGAGAATGCGACACTTCTGCTAATTTTCAAAAGTTTTTTTTACATTAAAACGGAAAGAATCCTCTAGTGTGAAAAGATATTCAAACATACATATTTTGTTCGCTGTATCGAAAATAAGTAAGTTTTCAAGACATCCTCTAGTGTGAACAGAAATCTGAGATTTAAGGAGAATGCGACACCTCAGCTAATTTTCAAAAGTTTTTTTTTACATTAAAACGGAAAGAATCCTCTAGTGTGAACAAAAATTCAAACATACATATTTTGTTCACTATATCGAAAAGAAGTAAGTTTTCAAGACATCCTCTAGCGTGAACAGAAAGCTGAGATTTAAGGAGAATGCGACACCTCAGCTAATTTTCAAAAGTTTTTTTACATTAAAACTGAAAGAATCCTCTTGGGTGAACAGAAATTCAAACATACATATTTTGTTCACTATATCGAAAATAAGTAAGTTTTCAAGACATCCACTAGTGTGAACAGAAAGCTGAGATTCAAGGAGAATGCGACACCTCAGCTAATTTTCAAAAGTTTTTTTTACATTAAAACGGAAAGAATCCTCTTGGGTGAACAGAAATTCAAACATACATATTTTGTTCACTACATCGAAAATAAGTAAGTTTTCAAGACATCCACTAGTGTGAACAGAAAGCTGAGATTCAAGGAGAATGCGACACCTCAGCTAATTTTCAAAAGTTTTTTTACATTAAAACTGAAAGAATCCTCTTGGGTGAAGAGAAATTCAAACATACATATTTTGTTCACTATATCGAAAATAAGTAAGTTTTCAAGACATCCACTAGTGTGAACAAAAAGCTGAGATTCAAGGAGAATGCGACACCTCAGCTAATTTTCAAAAGTTTTTTTTACATTAAAACAGAAATAATCCTCTTGGGTGAACAGAAATTCAAACATACATATTTTGTTCACTATATCGAAAATAAGTAAGTTTTCAAGACATCCACTAGTGTGAACAGAAAGCTGAGATTCAAGGAGAAAGCGACACCTCAGCTAATTTTCAAAAGTTTTTTTACATTAAAACGGAAAGAATCCTCTAGTGTGAACAGAAAATCAAACATACATATTTTGTTCACTATATCGAAAATAAGTAAGTTTTCAAGACATCCTCTAGTGTGAACAGAAAGCTGAGATTTCAGGAGAATGCGACACCTCAGCAAATTTTCAAAAGTTTTTTTTTACATTAAAACGGAAAGAATCCTCTAGTGTGAACAGAAATTCAAACATACATATTTTGTTCACGACATCGAAAATAAGTAAGTTTTCAAGACATCCACTAGTGTGAACAGAAAGCTGAGATTTAAGGAGAATGCGACACCTCAGCTAATTTTCAAAAGTTTTTTTTACATTAAAACTGAAAGAATCCTCTTGGGTGAACAGAAATTCAAACATACATATTTTGTTCACTAGATCAAAAATAAGTAAGTTTTCAGACATCCACTAGTGTGAACAGAAAGCTGAGATTCAAGGAGAATGCGACACCTCACATCCACTAGTGTGAACAGAAAGCTGAGATTCAAGGAGAATGCGACACCTCAGCTAATTTTCAAAAGTTTTTTTACATTAAAACTGAAAGAATCCTCTTGGGTGAAGAGAAATTCAAACATACATATTTTGTTCACTATATCGAAAATAAGTAAGTTTTCAAGACATCCACTAGTGTGAACAAAAAGCTGAGATTCAAGGAGAATGCGACACCTCAGCTAATTTTCAAAAGTTTTTTTTTACATTAAAACGGAAAGAATCCTCTTGGGTGAAGAGAAATTCAAACATACATATTTTGTTCACTATATCGAAAATAAGTAAGTTTTCAAGACATCCACTAGTGTGAACAGAAAGCTGAGATTCAAGGAGAATGCGACACCTCAGCTAATTTTCAAAAGTTTTTTTTACATTAAAACGGAAAGAATCCTCTAGTGTGAACAGAAATTCAAACATACATATTTTGTTCACGACATCGAAAATAAGTAAGTTTTCAAGACATCCACTAGTGTGAACAGAAAGATGAGATTTAAGGAGAATGCGACACCTCAGCTAATTTTCAAAAGTTTTTTTTACATTAAAACTGAAAGAATCCTCTTGGGTGAACAGAAATTCAAACATACATATTTTGTTCACTAGATCAAAAATAAGTAAGTTTTCAAGACATCCACTAGTGTGAACAGAAAGCTGAGATTCAAGGAGAATGCGACACCTCAGCTAATTTTCAAAAGTTTTTTTTACATTAAAACGGAAAGAATCATCTAGGGTGAACAGAAATTCAAACATACATATTTTGTTCGCTGTATCGAAAATAAGTTTTCAAGACATCCTCTAGTGTGAACAGAAAGCTGAGATTTAAGGAGAAAGCGACACCTCAGCTAATTTTCAAAAGTTTTTTTTACATTAAAACGGAAAGAATCCTCTAGTGTGAACAGAAATTCAAACATACATATTTTGTTCACTATATCGAAAAGAAGTAAGTTTTCAAGACATCCTCTAGCGTGAACAGAAAGCTGAGATTTAAGGAGAATGCGACACCTCAGCTAATTTTCAAAAGTTTTTTTTACATTAAAACTGAAAGAATCCTCTTGGGTGAACAGAAATTCAAACATACATATTTTGTTCACTACATCGAAAAGAAGTAAGTTTTCAAGACATCCTCTAGAGTGAACAGAATGCTGAGATTTAAGGAGAATGCGACACTTCAGCTAATTTTCAAAAGTTTTTTTTACATTAAAACGGAAAGAATCCTCTAGTGTGAAAAGAAATTCAAACATACATATTTTGTTCGCTGTATCGAAAATAAGTAAGTTTTCAAGACATCCTCTAGTGTGAACAGAAAGCTGAGATTTAAGGAGAATGCGACACCTCAGCTAATTTTCAAAAGTTTTTTTTTACATTAAAACGGAAAGAATCCTCTAGTGTGAACAAAAATTCAAACATACATATTTTGTTCACTATATCGAAAAGAAGTAAGTTTTCAAGACATCCTCTAGCGTGAACAGAAAGCTGAGATTTAAGGAGATTGCGACACCTCAGCTAATTTTCAAAAGTTTTTTTTACATTAAAACTGATAGAATCCTCTTGGGTGAACAGAAATTAAAACATACATATTTTGTTCACTATATCGAAAATAAGTAAGTTTTCAAGACATCCACTAGTGTGAACAGAAAGCTGAGATTCAAGGAGAATGCGACACCTCAGCTAATTTTCAAAAGTTTTTTTTACATTAAAACGGAAAGAATCCTCTTGGGTGAACAGAAATTCAAACATACATATTTTGTTCACTACATCGAAAATAAGTAAGTTTTCAAGACATCCACTAGTGTGAACAGAAAGCTGAGATTCAAGGAAAATGCGACACCTCAGCTAATTTTCAAAAGTTTTTTTACATTAGAACGGAAAGAATCCTCTAGTGTGAACAGAAAATCAAACATACATATTTTGTTCACTATATCGAAAATAAGTAAGTTTTCAAGACATCCTCTAGTGTGAACAGAAAGCTGAGATTTAAGGAGAATGCGACACCTCAGCTAATTTTCAAAAGTTTTTTTTACATTAAAACGGAAAGAATCCTCTAGTGTGAACAGAAATTCAAACATACATATTTTGTTCACGACATCGAAAATAAGTAAGTTTTCAAGACATCCACTAGTGTGAACAGAAAGATGAGATTTAAGGAGAATGCGACACCTCAGCTAATTTTCAAAAGTTTTTTTTACATTAAAACTGAAAGAATCCTCTTGGGTGAACAGAAATTCAAACATACATATTTTGTTCACTAGATCAAAAATAAGTAAGTTTTCAAGACATCCACTAGTGTGAACAGAAAGCTGAGATTCAAGGAGAATGCGACACCTCAGCTAATTTTCAAAAGTTTTTTTTACATTAAAACGGAAAGAATCCTCTAGGGTGAACAGAAATTCAAACATACATATTTTGTTCGCTGTATCGAAAATAAGTTTTCAAGACATCCTCTATAAGGAGAAAGCGACACCTCAGCTAATTTTCAAAAGTTTTTTTTACATTAAAACGGAAAGAATCCTCTAGTGTGAACAGAAATTCAAACATACATATTTTGTTCACTATATCGAAAATAAGTAAGTTTTCAAGACATCCTCTAGTGTGAACAGAAAGCTGAGATTTAAGGAGAATGCGACACCTCAGCTAATTTTCAAAAGTTTTTTTTACATTAAAACGGAAAGAATCCTCTTGGGTGAACAGAAATTCAAACATACATATTTTGTTCACTACATCGAAAATAAGTAAGTTTTCAAGACATCCACTAGTGTGAACAGAAAGCTGAGATTCAAGGAGAATGCGACACCTCAGCTAATTTTCAAAAGTTTTTTTACATTAGAACGGAAAGAATCCTCTAGTGTGAACAGAAAATCAAACATACATATTTTGTTCACTATATCGAAAATAAGTAAGTTTTCAAGACATCCTCTAGTGTGAACAGAAAGCTGAGATTTAAGGAGAATGCGACACCTCAGCTAATTTTCAAAAGTTTTTTTTTACATTAAAACGGAAAGAATCCTCTAGTGTGAACAGAAATTCAAACATACATATTTTGTTCACTACATCGAAAATAAGTAAGTTTTCAAGACATCCACTAGTGTGAACAGAAAGCTGAGATTTAAGGAGAATGCGACACCTCAGCTAATTTTCAAAAGTTTTTTTTACATTAAAACTGAAAGAATCCTCTTGGGTGAACAGAAATTCAAACATACATATTTTGTTCACTAGATAAAAAATAAGTAAGTTTTCAAGACATCCACTAGTGTGAACAGAAAGCTGAGATTCAAGGAGAATGCGACACCTCAGCTAATTTTCAAAAGTTTTTTTTACATTAAAACGGAAAGAATCCTCTAGGGTGAACAGAAATTCAAACATACATATTTTGTTCGCTGTATCGAAAATAAGTTTTCAAGACATCCTCTAGTGTGAACAGAAAGCTGAGATTTAAGGAGAAAGCGACACCTCAGCTAATTTTCAAAAGTTTTTTTTTACATTAAAACGGAAAGAATCCTCTAGTGTGAACAGAAATTCAAACATACATATTTTGTTCACTATATCGAAAAGAAGTAAGTTTTCAAGACATCCTCTAGAGTGAACAGAAAGCAGAGATTTAAGGAGAATGCGACACCTCAGCTAATTTTCAAAAGTTTTTTTTACATTAAAACTGAAAGAATCCTCTTGGGTGAACAGAAATTCAAACATACATATTTTGTTCACTACATCGAAAATAAGTAAGTTTTCAAGACATCCACTAGTGTGAACAGAAAGCTAGATTCAAGGAGAATCGACACCTCAGCTAATTTTCAAAAAAAAAATTTACATTAAAACGGAAAGAATCCTCTTGGGTGAACAGAAATTCAAACGTACATATTTTGTTCACTACATCGAAAATAAGTAAGTTTTCAAGACATCCTCTAGTGTGAACAGAAAGCTGAGATTCAAGGAGAATGCGACACCTCAGCTAATTTTCAAAAGTTTTTTTACATTAGAACGGAAAGAATCCTCGAGTGTGAACAGAAAATCAAACATACATATTTTGTTCACTATATCGAAAATAAGTAAGTTTTCAAGACATCCTCTAGTGTGAACAGAAAGCTGAGATTTAAGGAGAATGCGACACCTCAGCTAATTTTCAAAAGTTTTTTTTTACATTAAAACGGAAAGAATCCTCTAGTGTGAACAAAAATTCAAACATACATATTTTGTTCACTATATCGAAAAGAAGTAAGTTTTCAAGACATCCTCTAGCGTGAACAGAAAGCTGAGATTTAAGGAGATTGCGACACCTCAGCTAATTTTCAAAAGTTTTTTTTACATTAAAACTGATAGAATCCTCTTGGGTGAACAGAAATTAAAACATACATATTTTGTTCACTATATCGAAAATAAGTAAGTTTTCAAGACATCCACTAGTGTGAACAGAAAGCTGAGATTCAAGGAGAATGCGACACCTCAGCTAATTTTCAAAAGTTTTTTTTACATTAAAACGGAAAGAATCCTCTTGGGTGAACAGAAATTCAAACATACATATTTTGTTCACTACATCGAAAATAAGTAAGTTTTCAAGACATCCACTAGTGTGAACAGAAAGCTGAGATTCAAGGAGAATGCGACACCTCAGCTAATTTTCAAAAGTTTTTTTACATTAGAACGGAAAGAATCCTCTAGTGTGAACAGAAAATCAAACATACATATTTTGTTCACTATATCGAAAATAAGTAAGTTTTCAAGACATCCTCTAGTGTGAACAGAAAGCTGAGATTTAAGGAGAATGCGACACCTCAGCTAATTTTCAAAAGTTTTTTTTTACATTAAAACGGAAAGAATCCTCTTGTGTGAACAGAAATTCAAACATACATATTTTGTTCACTACATCGAAAATAAGTAAGTTTTCAAGACATCCACTAGTGTGAACAGAAAGCTGAGATTTAAGGAGAATGCGACACCTCAGCTAATTTTCAAAAGTTTTTTTTACATTAAAACTGAAAGAATCCTCTTGGGTGAACAGAAATTCAAACATACATATTTTGTTCACTAGATAAAAAATAAGTAAGTTTTCAAGACATCCACTAGTGTGAACAGAAAGCTGAGATTCAAGGAGAATGCGACACCTCAGCTAATTTTCAAAAGTTTTTTTTACATTAAAACGGAAAGAATCCTCTAGGGTGAACAGAAATTCAAACATACATATTTTGTTCGCTGTATCGAAAATAAGTTTTCAAGACATCCTCTAGTGTGAACAGAAAGCTGAGATTTAAGGAGAAAGCGACACCTCAGCTAATTTTCAAAAGTTTTTTTTTACGTTAAAACGGAAAGAATCCTCTAGTGTGAACAGAAATTCAAACATACATATTTTGTTCACTATATCGAAAAGAAGTAAGTTTTCAAGACATCCTCTAGAGTGAACAGAAAGCAGAGATTTAAGGAGAATGCGACACCTCAGCTAATTTTCAAAAGTTTTCTACATTAAAACTGAAAGAATCCTCTTGGGTGAACAGAAATTCAAACATACATATTTTGTTCACTACATCGAAAATAAGTAAGTTTTCAAGACATCCACTAGTGTGAACAGAAAGCTGAGATTCAAGGAGAATTCGACACCTCAGCTAATTTTCAAAAAAAAAATTTACATTAAAACGGAAAGAATCCTCTTGGGTGAACAGAAATTCAAACGTACATATTTTGTTCACTACATCGAAAATAAGTAAGTTTTCAAGACATCCTCTAGTGTGAACAGAAAGCTGAGATTCAAGGAGAATGCGACACCTCAGCTAATTTTCAAAAGTTTTTTTACATTAGAACGGAAAGAATCCTCGAGTGTGAACAGAAAATCAAACATACATATTTTGTTCACTATATCGAAAATAAGTAAGTTTTCAAGACATCCTCTAGTGTGAACAGAAAGATGAGATTTAAGGAGAATGCGACACTTCAGCTAATTTTCAAAAGTTTTTTTACATTAAAACGGAAAGAATCCTCTAGTGTGAACAGAAATTCAAACATACATATTTTGTTCACTGTATCGAGAATCCTCTACGGAAAGAATCCTCTAGTGTGAAAAGAAATTCAAACATACATATTTTGTTCACTACATCGAAAATAAGTAAGTTTTCAAGACATCCACTAGTGTGAACAGAAAGCTGAGATTCAAGGAGAATGCGACACCTCAGCTAATTTTCAAAAGTTTTTTTACATTAAAACTGAAAGAATCCTCTTGGGTGAAGAGAAATTCAAACATACATATTTTGTTCACTATATCGAAAATAAGTAAGTTTTCAAGACATCCACTAGTGTGAACAAAAAGCTGAGATTCAAGGAGAATGCGACACCTCAGCTAATTTTCAAAAGTTTTTTTTACATTAAAACGGAAAGAATCCTCTTGGGTGAAGAGAAATTCCAACATACATATTTTGTTCACTATATCGAAAATAAGTAAGTTTTCAAGACATCCACTAGTGTGAACAGAAAGCTGAGATTCAAGGAGAATGCGACACCTCAGCTAATTTTCAAAAGTTTTTTTACTTAGAACGGAAAGAATCCTCTAGTGTGAACAGAAAATCAAACATACATATTTTGTTCACTATATCGAAAATAAGTAAGTTTTCAAGACATCCTCTAGTGTGAACAGAAAGCTGAGATTTAAGGAGAATGCGACACCTCAGCTAATTTTCAAAAGTTTTTTTTACATTAAAACGGAAAGAATCCTCTAGTGTGAACAGAAATTCAAACATACATATTTTGTTCACGACATCGAAAATAAGTAAGTTTTCAAGACATCCACTAGTGTGAACAGAAAGATGAGATTTAAGGAGAATGCGACACCTCAGCTAATTTTCAAAAGTTTTTTTTACATTAAAACTGAAAGAATCCTCTTGGGTGAACAGAAATTCAAACATACATATTTTGTTCACTACATCGAAAATAAGTAAGTTTTCAAGACATCCACTAGTGTGAACAGAAAGCTGAGATTTAAGGAGAATGCGACACCTCAGCTAATTTTCAAAAGTTTTTTTTACATTAACACTTTAATTTTCGGAAAGAATCCTCTTGGGTGACGGAAAGAATCCTCTTGGGTGAAGAGAAATTCCAACATACATATTTTGTTCACTATATCGAAAATAAGTAAGTTTTCAAGACATCCACTAGTGTGAACAGAAAGCTGAGATTCAAGGAGAATGCGACACCTCAGCTAATTTTCAAAAGTTTTTTTACATTAGAACGGAAAGAATCCTCTAGTGTGAACAGAAAATCAAACATACATATTTTGTTCACTATATCGAAAATAAGTAAGTTTTCAAGACATCCTCTAGTGTGAACAGAAAGCTGAGATTTAAGGAGAATGCGACACCTCAGCTAATTTTCAAAAGTTTTTTTTACATTAAAACGGAAAGAATCCTCTAGTGTGAACAGAAATTCAAACGTACATATTTTGTTCACTACATCGAAAATAAGTAAGTTTTCAAGACATCCACTAGTTTGAACAGAAAGCTGAGATTCAAGGAGAATGCGACACCTCAGCTAATTTTCAAAAGTTTTTTTACATTAGAACGGAAAGAATCCTCGAGTGTGAACAGAAAATCAAAGATACATATTTTGTTCACTATATCGAAAATAAGTAAGTTTTCAAGACATCCTCTAGTGTGAACAGAAAGCTGAGATTTAAGGAGAATGCGACACTTCAGCTAATTTTCAAAAGTTTTTTTTACATTAAAACGGAAAGAATCCTCTAGTGTGAACAGAAATTCAAACATACATATTTTGTTCACGACATCGAAAATAAGTAAGTTTTCAAGACATCCACTAGTGTGAACAGAAAGCTGAGATTTAAGGAGAATGCGACACCTCAGCTAATTTTCAAAAGTTTTTTTTACATTAAAACTGAAAGAATCCTCTTGG
>NW_026897465.1:0-33461 GCF_033153095.1 Gastrolobium bilobum | reverse complement strand
ATATCAAATTATTCGGCTTTAGTTAAACCCCTAATAGAGGAAAATATAACTGAATTGAATTATTGCAAAACTCATAAGGCGGATCCCGGATTTAGCTGTAATATAGCTTTAGCTTATCCGTGTTCCAGGTTCTCTTAATTCCTTTTCCTTCTATTGTCTCTAGGATGTAAGCTCCTTTTTCGAGCTTCTCTTTAACTCGGTATGGGCCTTCCCAATTTGCAGCTAGCTTTTCGTCCCTGGCGTTTTTATTGCCAATGTATGTCCTCCTGAGTACCAAATCATTTTTCTCAAAGATTCTTGATCTCACTTTTTTATTATATCTGACCGTTGTTTGCTGTTTGGCCATTATATCCTGGCAGTGAGCTATAACTCTAGCTTCGTCAACAAGATCTAACTCAATAGTCAGCAGTTTGCTATTTTGTAGTTTGCCTTGTTTGACACTATTCAACCTCCTCCAAGAAGGTTCTCCAATTTCCACCAGAATCATGGCTTCACAACCATATGTTAGTCGAAAAGGGGTTCCCCTGTTGCAGTTTGGGTACATGTTCTGTATCCCCAAAGGGCGAAATATAGCTGCTGAACCCAACTTTCTTCGACCTCAAACATCCGGTTTTTAAGACCGTCCATGATTACTTTGTTTGCTGCTTCAGCTTGTCCATTCGACTGTGGGTTCTCCACAGATGCAAAACGATGTTTGACTTGCAAGTCATTCATCAATTATCGAAACCTTTTATCAGCAAACTGTGTTCCATTATCAGTTACCACCTCAGCCGGTATTCCAAATCTGGAGACAATATTCCTTTTGAAGAACCTTTGTAATCTAGCCGAGGTGATGGTGGTGACCGGTTCTGCTTCTATCCATTTTGTGAAGTAATCCACAGTTACAATCAACCACTTTAATTGTCTTTCAGCAGCTTTGAAGGGTCCCAGCAGATCCATTCCCCATTTGTAAAAGGGCCATGGAGCCGAGATATATTTTAGTTCTTCAGGTGGTGAAAGAATTAGCTTGGTATGCTTCTGGAAACTATCACATCTCTTGACATGATCTTTAGAGTCTGCCTCCATAGTCGGCCAATAATAACCAGCTCGGAGGGCCTTTCTAGCCAAAGCTTTGCCTCCCATGTGATGGCCATTGATTCCTTCGTGTATCTCGGCTAGAACATATTCTGCCTCTTCCGAGTTCAAGCATTTCAGCATGGGTACATGCAACCCCTTTCTAAACTGCTGATCATTCACAATTGTGTATTGTGCCGCATCTCGGACCAGCTTCTTAGATTCCAGTCGATCTTCTGGCAATATTCCTTTCTCAAGGTATGGCACTATGGGTTGCCTCTAGTCATTTGCCGAGGTGAAGATCATCACGCAACTCAGCATAGTTATGCTTTGTTGTACCACGGTTCTGTGGTTACCTGGATTTTTGGTACTTGCCAATTTAGACAAGATATCAGCTCGTCAATTTTCCCCTCAAGGAATATGAGTAACTTGCACTTTATCGAAATCGGTCATCATCTCTTGAATCTTGCTCAGGTATTGCATCAATAGAGAACCTTTGGCCTGATACTTTCCTTCTATCTGTGAAGTTACCAATTGTGAATCATTGAAGATTTTTACCTTCTTAGCTCCGTGTTCTTTAGCCTGCATCAATCCGGCTATCAAAGCTTCATACTCTGCTTGATTGTTCGAAATTGGGAATCCCAAGTTCAAGGAGTGTTCTATTGTCACTCCTTCTGGGCTTTCGAGTATGATTCCAGCTCCACTTCCTTTATCGTTGGAGGATCCATCTACGTAGACCTTCCATGCATCCCCATATTTGTTATGTTCCGGGTTCATCGGTGTTAGCTCCATTATGAAGTCGGCCAGAGCTTGTGACTTGATGGCCTTCCGACTTTCATATGTTATATCATGCTCACTGAGCTCAATTGCCCAATTAGTCATTCTTCCTGCCAGGTCCGGCTTGTGTAACACCTGTCGTATAGGTTGATTAGTCCGAACTATTATTTGATGTCCCTGGAAATATAGCCGCAATCTTCTAGCCGTGATCAGCAAAGCAAAGGCCACCTTTTCTAGTTTTTGATATCTGACCTCTGCACCTTGCAAGGCTCTGCTGATGAAATAAATTGGCTCTTGGCCTTTATCAGTTTCCTTGATCATGACAACATTTATTGCCTGTTCCCCCACAGCCAGGTATAAGATCAGAGTATCTCCTGGTTCTGGCTTTGAGAGTACTGGTGGGTACATTTCTTGACTTTTTCAAACGCGGTTTGACATTCTAGATCCTAACCTTTCCTTGCTTTCTTTTTTAACAATTTAAAGAAGGGTAGGGCATTTTCAGCAGATTTTGGTAATGCAGCTAATCTACCAATTAACTGTTGAACCTCCTTTTTATTCTGGGGTACCTTCATATCAAGTACTGCTTTGCACTTGTCAGGATTTGCTTCAATTCCTCTATGGGTTAGCATGAAACCCAAAAACTTCCCAGCTAGGACTCCAAACGCACATTTTACCGGGTTTAGACGGATGCGATACTTCCCGAGCTTCTGAAAAGTCTGCTCAAGATCCTGGACATGATTTGTCATATCAAATGACTTTACAATCATATCGTCAATGTATACTTCTACATTTTTGCCCAGCTGATCTTCAAACACCTAATTCATCTTCCTTTGATAAGTTGCCCCTGAGTTTTTAAGCCCAAACAGCATGACATTGTAGCAGTAGTTGGCCTTTTCAGCAATAAAGACAGTTTTTTCTTGATCTCCTGGGTACATTGGAATCTGGTTGTAACCAAAATATGAATCCATGAAAGACAACAATTGAAACCCAGCCGAGTTGTCTACCAGCTGGTCTATGTTAGGCATAGGGTAGGAGTCTTTTGGGCAGACCTTGTTCAAGTTCGTATAATCAGTACAGACTCTCCACTTCCCATTTGGTTTTTTCACCATCACCACATTCGCAAGCCATGTTGTGTACTGTATTTCTCGAATGAACCCAACATCCATCAACTCCTTCACGTGTTCCTCCAGGACTTGTTTCCTTTCTGGTCCCAATTTCCTTTTCTATTGAGAAACCGGTGTGGATCCAGGGTAAACTGCCAGCTTGTGGCAGCAGAAGGCAGGATCTATGCCTGGGATCTCTGATGACTTCCAAGCCAATACATCAGTGTTGCTTTTGAGGAACCCGGCTAACTCTTATTTGGTCTGAGGATCTATAGTCTTACCAATTCGGGTAAATTGACCGGGTTCTTTCCCCAATGCAAGGTCTTCTAATTCTCCATCAAGCTCAGGCCTCGAGATTATTTCTTCTCTTATGTCCAGTTCAACCACGTTAACGGGCTTCCTTGAATGGTGAGGAATTATCTCCCTGCCGAGTTTGTCCCCCGGATGAATACGAGGAGGACTCGAATGTCCGCCTTCATTCTCTTTGACTGTGTCAAAATAGCATCCTCTGGATTCCTTTTGATCTCCACAAATAGTAATTATTTCATTTTTACTGCTTACCATTTTTATTTTCTGGTGCTTCGTGGAAACCAGCATGTCCCACTGGTGTATGGTTGGTCTTCCCAGAATTATATTATATTCTGATGGGAAATCAGCCACTATGAATCTGACTCGTTCTGATTTGAACGCTTGTTTTGTTCCCAAGGTAAACCTGAGGTCTATATAGCCTTTAGGAGGTGTATGCTCTCTATTAAAAGCTATCAAGGTCGTTGTGCAAGGTTTGAGGTCCTCCTCATCCAGGTTCATCTTTTTGAAAGCATCCAAGAGTATGATGTCGACACTACTTCCTGCATCGACAAAAATCTTCTTAACCCGACAATTCACCAAGGTTTCAGCAATGACTAATCCATCTACATGTCCCAGCAACACACTATGCATGTCCTCTTTTGTGAAATACAAGAGAGGAGGATCTAGTTTTCTTAGGTCTTCCTTGAATTTAGGACGATCTCGAATAGAGAGGACCTCTTTCAAATATTTCCGTATGGCACTTACCGTGTCTCCTCCCCCTCTAAGGGCTCCACTAATTACATTGCAGTCAAATTCCACTTCTGGGAACTCATCATGGTTGGAATCATCTTTTTGGTTCCTTTCATCCTTACTTTTCTTTTCAGGAACCGGGCTTTTACTTCTCTTTCGGTTTCCTGACTTCCTTTTGTTATTTTTGGAACCCTGGGTTTTGATCACATATTGGCGTAATCTTCCATCTCTAACAAATTTCTCCACAGCATCTCGGAGATCCCAACATTGATCAGTAGTGTGACCCGGTCCATCATGAAATGCACAGTACTTGGACTTGTCCAAACCTCCTCTGTCAAATATGGGCCGGGGTCTTTCTACTTTCTTCATTTCTGTCATTGCCACTTCCCTCCAGATTTGAGAGCGTGGTACATTCAATGGTGTGTACTTATCATACCTTCCAACTCGATCTCGGTCGTCCGGGATTCTGGCCCTAGAGTCTTTTTTCTTATTGTCAACTCGTTCCTTTCCTTTCGGGTCCGGACTTCTCCTTCTCAGTCTAATTCTTTTACCCTCTTCAGATTGCGCATTTGCAATCTCCATTTGCTCGAGTTCGAGGTACTTCTTCGAACGGGTTCTAAATTCTTCCAATGTCCTCACTTGGTCCTTATAAACTGACTTGGCTAGCCTGGATGCACCATCCAAACCAGCCACAATGAGATGTACGTGGACATTTTCTTGTAAACCTGACACTTGCAATGCAGCGTCCTTGAACCGATTGAGGTATCTCTAAAGGGTTTCTCCAGGTTGTTGACGTATCTTTCCAAGTGTGAACTCGGACTTTGGATTTTTTTGCTGGTTGCAAAGTTTAAGAGGAATTTTTGTTCGAATTCCTCAAAAGATCCGACAGAATTAGCAGGAAGGGTTGAAAACCATGCCTGCGCTGCCCCAGCTAGGGTTATGGCAAATATCCGGGATATGAGGGGTTCATCAATTCCTCGGATATACATGTCCGTATCGAAAGCATCTATGTGAACCTGTGGATCCTAACTTCCATCGTACTTCGACAAGCGTGCCGAATCGAAATCCTCTGGAAAAATAGCGTTCAATATTTCACCAGTGAAAGGGTTGTTATTATACTGCCCCTTGCTGTACTTCCTTCTGTACCCACCGGGTTCCACCCGCCCTCTGATGATTTGTGCATTCTGGTTGGGGTGGATTCCATCCCGGTCTCTCTGCCCATTAGCTTATGCTAAAGCGTTTTAAGTCAAGGCTTGCACAACGGCATTTTGACCATCCACTGTCTAGTTTTCCAAGTTCGGATTCATTGTGTTCACTGGATTAGGCCTTTCACGGTTTTCCACCTCAGTAACCCAGTTCTGTTGAACCAAGTTGCGATTTCCTTCCTGGCCATTAGCATCCTGGCCTTCGTTTCCTCTCGCCCCTGGTTCGGTTACCCCCATTAAGCATTGTTCCAGGTCTCGCATTCCCCTGGTATTTTCCTCTTGTATCGCTTGGAAGTCTTTGCCGCTGGAGGTTATTATGATTTTCCATCTCTGTCATTCGCTGCATAATTGCAGCAAACGTATTCTGAGCCAGCCGAGAATCTGGATCCGCTGATTGGGCAACGCGCGCAGCAAAATCCCCAGGATACTGGGGAGGGTTATTCCTTACTGGAGCCATAATAGGAGCCACACCCCTACCATGACGCGCTGGAGTGGAAGCGGTGTCCGAGACATCTTCACTGATATGGACATGATCATAATTCACATCGTTTCCTGGCTGGTGTTGAGTTTGATTTACCTCTTCCAGAACTGGATCCACTGGTTGGTTCTAGTTTTGGGGTGGCTGCTAGCTATTGCTCCTTGTTTGGATTGCCATCCTTCGTCAGATTACTGGGAACTTCAAATTCAGAGAAGAACTGTCCTTGGGATAGAGATGTCCAGCCCAATAGACTAGTATGTTTCTCTTGGATCTAGTGCCCTCTCCAAAGTATCTATAAAGGAGATACCCTTGAGTCAAGTAGATCACTGTGCACAGAATACTATAACGGCGTTAGCCAATGGGGTGTGTGCGCGCGCACAGTGACAACATAGCAGTAAGAGAGAGAGAGAGAGCGTAACGTACCTTTAAGGTTTACCTTGTATTTATAGAGGTTACCTGTGGGTAGCGTGGATGGGCCTTTGATGCCTCTGATAAGGGCCCTGGCCTGCTTGCTATGCTGTCGTATTAGGATTAGTATCCTTGATGGACATCTATCCATAATCATCACTGATTCAGATCTTGGATTGCCCCTTATTGGGCTTATTACATAATGGGCCCCTTATAGGAGCTCTTTGACCAATTGGGGTTTTTTTGTGATTTTATTTTATCAATTTAGTATTTGGTTCAAGGTATTTACGAATGAGGGTCATTTAGTGACGCGAGGGGGACCCAGCGTCACTGAGTGCCGCTACCAACCCCCCGCGCCACTCATACTTTTTTTTTTTTTTTACTTTTTCCTATTGAGTGCCGCCCCCCTCCCCCGGGGCACTCACAGAATTGTGCCAAGTGGCACAATCTGGTTACTCATATTACCGTAAAACTTCGGAAAGCCATAACTTTTGACTCGGGTATTCAAATCAGATGATTTTTTTTGATTTCACATAACTTTTCGAGATCTACACAATGAAATATCATTTAACATATTTTATCTATCACAAACATAATTTAAATCTATAAAAAAGTGTAATTAGTGTTACAAATTTGAACTATATTAGTGAAAGGTAAAATATATCAAATGAGATGTCATTGGGTAGATCTCGAAAAGTTATGTGAAATCAAAAAAAAAATCATCTGATTTGAATACCCGAGTTAAAAGTTATGGTTTTCCGAAGTTTTACGGTAATAGGAGTAACCAGATTGTGTCACTTGGCACAATTCTGTGAGTGCCTCGGGGGAGGGGGGGCGGCACTCAATAGGAAAAAGTAAAAAAAAAAAAAGTATGAGTGACGCGGGGGGTTGGTAGCGGCACTCAGTGACGCTGGGTCCCTCTCACGTCACTAAATGACCCCCGTTCGTAGATACCTTGAATCATATACCAAATTGGTAAATTAAAGGAATAAAAACCCCTAATGGGTGAAAGAGCCCCCTTATAGGTCCATAACAGACTCTAAAATGATATTTTAAAATTCTAATCGAATATCACGTGACTTTTTTCAATTTTTTAAAATTTTAATTGAATATGAATGAATTTTTTTTTGAAAAATAATTCTTTAAAATCCTTTAAAATTTCAATTCTGTTTTGTCGCTAGATTGGTAATTGTGGACATTATTCTCGTTATAACAAAAGTTGGTGCAGGTGCACCTTGATCCCAATTGGGTCATATGTAGGACTTACCCTTGATATTTTGTGTGGCAGACAAGATTATGATTTGGTTTGTTGCTATCTATAATGGTCAACATGACCTAAACTATAAAATAAAAATAAATCATCATCTTTGTCCGGACATGTAGAATTTAGCCCTATGAAGCAGCCTGTGAATGAAGTTTTACCTTTGTGCATGCTTGTATGTTGTTGTGTCACAACTCATAAGCCAGGCTTTATGCGGTGTGTTGTAACAATTATTAATATGTCATCCTTGTGATTTTATGATTTATTATTTGATTTTTTGTGATTTTAAATTTATCACTTCGATCCATTGTGATTAAGTAATTTATCATTTAACTCCTTGTGGTTTCAAACTTTCACTTAGATACCTTGTGGTTAGAAAAAATTTCACTTAGACCCCTTGTGATTATAAAAACAATTTTAAAAAATAAAAACTTAAAATAAATGTTCTCTCTTTTTTATTTTATATCACCATCTAATGCATTTAGGGTTTAAAAAATAAAAATAAATTTTTAAAAAATTCACTTATTTTTATCAACAAAATAAATTCGAATAAAATATTATTTTATTTAAAGTATTTTTTACCCGATATCGTTATAAAATAATCTAAAGAAAGTAAATATCTAAATATGTATTATCAAAATAAGATATTTAATTGCTTTAGATAATTTTATAACCATATCGGGTAAAAATAGATAAAATAAAATAATATTTGATTTGAATTTATTTTCTTGATTAAAAATAAGTGAACTTTTTATATTTTTATTTTTATTTTTTAAACCCTAAATGCATTAGGTGAGGATATAAAATAAAAAAGAAGGAACATTTATTTTAAATATTTATTTTTAAAATTTTTATTTTTGTAACCCCAAGGTGTTTAAGTGAAAATGTTTCTAACCATAAGGTGTCTAAGTGAAAGTTTAAAACCATGAAGTGTTAAATGATAAATTATTTAAGCACAATGGATCAAGTGATGAATTTAAAATCACAGTAGGTCAAATGATAAATCATAAAATCACAATGTGTGAAAATGAAGTTTTGTATGAGAATTTGACAACTTTGAATTCGCAAGGATTCCAAAAAAATTCCAGCATACAAATGAAAATTATTTATTGTGTTAAATATTATTTAACTCAATTAATATAAAGTTAATTTTTAATTTAATATAAAATAATAATATTAATTTAATACAATTTATGTGAAATCAGAGGATAATGGTAGAAGAAGGAGTGATCTTTTGAAATTCTTATAAATATAAAAATGTCAAATTTATTATTAATAATGATAATTTAATTATTGTTTTTTTCTTAATTTTCTGAAAATAATTCTCACATATAAGTAATTATTTTCATAAATCACCCATATTAACATTACATTAGTATGGTTATTTTGGCATTAAACTCAAAATTGGCATAAAATTCATTGACCAAAATTATATTTAATAATATAAATAACTCTTGTTGGTCTATTATAATATTTTGAAATTATTTCAAATTTAATAATATCAAACTTATTATTAACAATGATAATTTGATGACATTAAATTTGCAAGGATTCCACAAAAATTGTGTCTGGCAAATGAAAATTATTTATGGTGTTAAATATTAATTTAATATTAATTTATAATTTAATATAAAATAGTAATATAATTGAATATAATATATATATGAAATGAGAAGGTAGGGATAGGAGAAAGAGTCAAATTTAGAACGGATGATCAGGATTATGCTGCCTGACATGACAACAGGATTAAAAAACGTTACATACTAAAAAATAGTTTGAAAAATGTGACACATAACACATTCATGGTTGTGCTTCACCTTCATCCATTGAACTATAGTAATCGATTGGTTTTGTCATTTATAAAAGTAATATAAATTAAATAGAAGTAATATTTTTTTTTGGGTATGCTAATAGAAGTAATATATTTAATTATGAAGATACATATTTTCAAAACATTTCAAATAATAATATAATGTATTTTAAATATTTAAACAATGAAATTATAAACAAATCAAAAAATTCATAATATTGTTCCAAGTCATTTTCCTAATATCATCAAAACTAATATACAAGGTATGAAAATGATTAAATAACACAAATCACTCAATTCCGTTTATGTTACTTCATCTCTTAAAAATAATTAAATATATAGTGTCATCGGCTTTTTGACCCTTTTGCCCCATATTAATTAATTAATAACCAATTTGCCCCTGATCCAGAACTATCCACCAAACTGCCCCATTTTAATCGACTACCTTGCTTTTTTAGTTGAGCAAATGGTCAAAATTCAGAATGTGTACTACACGAAATATAGTCGACTAAAAAAGCATCTTGATCGACTACATTTTTGGGATATTTAGTCGACTAAGGCACGATATTTAGTCGACTAAATATCGACTGAAACCCTATATTTTCCATGTTTTCGGTCTCATTTCGATTGTTGTTGTTGTGTAAACCAAAATAGCTCCCTTTGTTCATGTGTAATCCTCTCAATCCGATTGTATTTCATCCCACCATCTCTACAGCCCTAATATTGTGAAATCATTGTCATTGCACAATTCCAAACCCCCAAAATCCGAACCTAAACCCCCAATTTCAGAACCCTAGTCCCAATTTCGTGAGGAAGATGAGCACAAGTCCAAACATGTATGTGACAATGATCTACTATGATGGAAAGCATTATGAAGGCCCCAATGGTGTTCAATTTGAAGGAAAAACGAAAATGTTGAAAATCAAACGGGGCACTACATACAATGAGTTAAAGGGGAGAATTCAGCAAAAATTGGGTATGCAAGGCCGCCAATGCGTTCAACGGATGATTGCCAGGGTAGAGACTACAGTTGGTAAGGATGCTATTTACTACATTGGTAACGATATATGTGACGATGAAGATGTCAAATGTGTCATAGATGCAATTGTTGACCGAAAATTTCAAAATTTTATTGAGATATATGTTGAATTAGATTGTGGTCAATCTTCATCTGCACCCATGCATACAAGAAGTGAACCGTATTTTGGTCATGAAGAAAGAGTAGTCGATTTATCTGCACCTGCACCTGTCATAAGTCAGATAACACTGCGGGAAATAGATGAGGATGAACAGGATACCGATATGGACAGCGATGAGGACGGTGAACCTGAGAGTGTTATTCCGCTAGGTGACACGTCAGATACTGACGTAGAGGGTGATTTCGACGCTGACACAAGCTCATCATCCCCGGGTTCGCAGGTTACGAGACCACTTCGTGTTGACCCTGTTAGCAGTGGTAAGATTCATTTTTTATAGTGAGCCTCCGTGTGCGGGTTTTTGGTAGAGACCTGCAGCTATTTGAAGTTGAGGATGCCTACAATCAATCAACTCATGATGCAGGTGACATAATGAGGGTGGACTTGCTCAATCGCAAATGTCAATGTGGACGGTTCACATCTAGAAGATTTCCTTGCATTCACGTCTTAGCGGTGTGCAAGGTAGAAAAGTTGAACTACTATGATTATGTTGATCCTGTGTTCTCAATTGCACAAATTGATAAGGTATATGCTGCACATTGGTATCCAATGGGCAATGAGTTGTTGATTCCACAAATTGATGGCCCAACCATTATCCCAAATGCATCTTTGGTACGTGCACAAGGAAGACCAAAGTCTTCAAGGTCATAACGGCCGGTTCAAATGGTCACGTACGAATGAAGCGTGGACGGCAGGGTCGTCCTCAAACAGGTACCCATACGGGAGGTCAACAGTATCAGGCTCTTCGTCTTGTGGCCTTGACGAAGAAGGACGATCTTGCCTATGCTTGGTGCGTCTCTCAAGTGACTCATTGCCCTCATCGCTTGGTCTTCTGCGGCCCGTCATTTGTTTAGGGTACCTACAATGAAACATGTCAGCATTTAACTATATGAAACATGTCATGATGGTAATGAAAACTTGCAACATAAGGGCTGTAAACCGAAAGCAAACTTTTCCCACATACAAACTTTTAAAACAAAAAAATTCACACAATGCAAAAAAATAAACCTTAGTAGATTAGGGTTACAAAACCTAAAACAAATAATTTGATTAGGGTTCAAAAATTCGGGCAGCAAACAAATAAATTTTTTTTCAAAACCTAAAACACAATGCAAGTTAAGAAACCTTACCTATCCTTGAGATTTCACGATTTGGACCGTGATTTTGGTGCAATCCACACGCCTGAGGGAGGGGTTTGGGGCGTTCTTCAGCTGCTCCTGCGGATTTGGGGTTTGGGGCTCTCCTTAGTCGATTAGGTTTCACTACACCCCCTCTGCCGAATGGGTTTTTTTTTTAAAAAACAAATCCGTCGATATTTAGTCGACTAAATATCGTGCCTTAGTCGACTAAATATCCCAAAAATGTAGTTGATCAAGATGCTTTTTTAGTCGACTATATTTCGTGTAGTACACATTCTGAATTTTGCCCATTTGCTCGACTAAAAAAGCAAGGTAGTCGACTAAAAGGGGGCAGGTTGATGGATAGTTCTGGATCAGAGACAAATTGGTTATTAATTAATTAAAGAGGGGTAAAAAGGTCAAAAAGCCTAGTGTCATCCCTTTTTTTTTTTATAAAGTCATTGTATAATGTTTATCGGAAATAAAAGTCATAGTACAAGAAGTAATAATTTAAATGTAAAATAATATAAATAACAATAATAAATTCAAATAGAAATAATCATAATATAAATAAAGTTTGAACTTGCTATAATTCTCACTATCTACTGACACGTATCTAAAGTTGAAGAAATAATACTACAGAATAATTTCCAATCAATTGTGTTACTTGCCGTCACAATTAGATGCAAAAATTTTAAAAAGTTAATTGTATCCTTTATATAGCAATTATTATTATTATATTATTATATTTTTTCTACGTTAAGCAAACTCACCCACCCCTACTCAAATAGTCAAATCTATATGTTGGCCTGTGGGATTTATTAGGGGTGTACCGTGTATATAGTTTACTTCGATTTGATTTTCTTACCCAACCGAAGTGAATTGAAAACAGCAATTCAGTTTTAAGAATTAAATTGATATATAAGTTTAGTTCAGTTTTGAATTAGTTCATAATTAGTTCAGTTCAGAAATTAGTTTTAAACTGATTTTAAATCAATTCATATTATTTTTTAAAATAAATTCTGAATATAAATAAAAGTTATAAAAAAGATTGAAGGAAATTTAAAAAAAAAAATATATAAATGATACCAAAAATTAAAAAAATGAATGAATACTTTAAAACAAAAAAAAAAGAAAAAAAAAGAGAAAAATGAAAAATACAAACTAAATAAATGAATAAAAAAAGAAGAAGACAGTAAATAAATAAATAAAAGAAGAAAAATAAAGAGGGAAAAAGAAAAAGAAATGAAAAGAAGAAAAACAATTAATCCGGTTCATGAACTGATTTTCAACTCAAGAACTAATTTTTAAAAATTGTTCAGTTCAAGAACTAAATTTTAAAAATTAATTCTTTTATATAGTTCTTTTGCACACCCGTAAAATTGATTTTTCAATCAACTTTGAACCCAAATGAAAAGTATAAAAAAATTCAAAAAAGATAAAAACATAAATAACACCACAAATTTGAAAAAAATGAAATAAACAATTGAAAAAAAATAAAATAAAGTAAAAATAAGAGATAAAAAAAATAAGTGAAAAAAGAAAAGAAAAATATAAATAAGAAGCTAAAGAAATTAAGTAATAAAAATAAAGATAAAAGAAAGAAGAAAATAAATAAGTAAGAAAAATAGAGAGAGAAAAAGATAAATAAAAAAATAAGAGAGAAGGAAAAAAATAATTAGTTCATGATTTTTTAAACCAGTTTGATTCTTAAACTGAATTTAAAAATCACTTCGGTTTATAAAAGGTGTGCATGACAATCATTCTATTCCCTCGCACTGTTTCTGAAAAGAAACAATTCTTTTCTATTTTTGTGCCTTGGAACAGTTTCTAAGAAAAAAAATATGTTTGATAACATGTTCTATTTTTATTTTGAGAATGAGAATTGCATTTGACAACTCAACAAATAATATAATAAAAAGAGTAAAGTCCCTTTTGGGTCCCTAACAAAAAGCGCGGTCCTCATTTTATTCCCTCACAAAAAAAAAATTAGTCGCTTGGTCCCTATGAAATTCAAAGTGGACCTATTTTAGTCCTTTTGAGGGACTAATGTGGATCTTTATTGAATTTGTGAGAGATCACAATTTCAACTAAATGAGTTTACTTTAAATTTCTTAGGGACCTCAAGACTATTTTTTTCAAAGGACTAAAGTGGGGACCGTATTTTTTGTTAGGGACCTAAAATGGGCTTTACTCTAATAAAAAATAATTCCTATTAAGCATAAATTTTTTCGGATCATCACTTCCTTTCCATATGGTGTGTGGTGGTGGCATTGGTGGCGTGGTGGTGGTAATAGTGGCGATGATGGTAGTAATGGTGGCGATGATGGTGGTGATTATAACACCTTGTAGTTTTAAAACACGTAATTATAGTTAAAATAAGGATTAAAGAGTAGAATTAGTGAAAATCTTGAGATCTGGGTCAAAATACGTAAAAAGGGTAAAACGATAATTTGACAAACACGTAACCCTAAACAGTGAAATATTAGTAGAAGGTCTCAAATGAAAAAACTAACCCTGAAAATAGATTCAGAACGAAAAATTGAATTGTTAGACAAGTTTCTAAAAACTTGATTAATAGTGTTTTTACCAGGTAAAAATACAATGGTATAGTTGCACCAAAAAGCGTATCGAGTGAAATTTGAGCCCTAGGTTTGAATATAAGTTGAAAAAGATATGTAGGACTAAGATTTACGATTACTGATGAAATTTGATGAAAATTAGGATTTTTGGGAGAACGTGTCCACAATGCACATATAAGCTTAAAACTATTATTTCATCGAATGACCGGAAAACTCCGTATTCACCTGGTCAAGGAAAATTAAAGGACTTTGGTGAATGTTAATTTTGGAGTTTATAAATAATTTAGGAATTATTTGGAGATTCGTGGTTTAAGTGAGAGATTTGAAATAATTTGAATTGAGTGAGGTGTCAAGTGGGATCCACCCACTTAAGTGACTTAGGACACATAAGCCATCAGCCACTATTCACTCTCTTCCTCACCCATTCTCTCTCTCAAACCCGAGTTCATCACCTAAAGGAGGCAAGATTTTCTTCCTTGATTTTCATCATCAAATCTCCATCAAAACTTAACTTCCACTAATGAAATTTTAAGTAAAACACCACCCAACCATTATTAGCTCTTGAAACCCTCTATATTTTGAGAAATCCCACACTCATGCCCACAGTTTTGTTGGAAAAATTGGTGTTTTTGGAGTTGTTTGCTTGAGTTATTGCTTGGGTATTGTGTGGAGGAGTCTTAGGCCTTGATCCTTGGTAAGTTTCTCTACCTATTGATGAATATTTTGGTAGATCAAAATGTGAAAACCTAGAGCTACGTGTGTTGAATTGATGTGGTTGGGGACTTCAAATTGAAATTATGCATTAGATAAATGTGTCTTAGAATGATATTTTTTGATGATTAAGCTCATAAAATTTATTGAGAAAAAGTTTGATAACTTAGGCAAATTTTGGTTGGATGAGCATGATTTTGTGAATCTGGATTATTGTGTGATTGAGAAATGGAGTTGTGGATTAGTTGTAGTAGTTAATTATATGATGTATTGTGTGTTTGAGGTATGAAATTGGATTGAAAATCTCTTGGTGTCTTGAATGCATGATTTCAGCCATGTTAAAGAAAATGGGAAAGAATAGTTCAAAAATTGTGCAATTGATTGTGTGATGATTTGAATCAAGTTTGAGTGGGTTGTATGAGTATATGATGCCTTGAGTTTGTGATAAAAATCCCTAGCCCTTGAAGTGTGTAGGTTTTGGCCTTAAAGGGAAAATGAGGTTGAGGATTTGGGTAAGTAATTATGTAACATTTGCATGATTGAGTTTATGACCAATTGAGTGGTCTTTGTGGTGCTAATGAATATGGGAATGACGTTTTGTCTAGGCATTTCTTGGTTGGAGAAAGTTACGGGGTAACTTGCATTTGAAGCTACCTAGCTTGGGAGCTTCAAGAAGGTAATCTCTTGGTACTGGAGTTAATCCTCGTGTGTGCTCCACCAAGCCCATTGGGATAGTGGTTGGAAGTTGTTTGTGCAATGATGTGATTATAACATGTTCATGCATATATAAATGTTGGGTACATAGAGTTGTACCGTATCTTTGGTCAGTAGATAGTTTCCGTATGGCGTTGGGGACTTCCACTGGATAGGTCTCCGTAGAGAGTTCCAGTTGGCCTGGGGCCGTGGAGATGTTATCCGTTGAAGAGCACTCTAGGAATGTCTCGGGTGTTATGGATGAGGCGCCTTGAATGATGTTCCAGGAACACATTCTTGGATGAGAGCCTGTAGGTTATATGCCGAGACCAGTAGGCCGGATGGTTGCATGGCTTTGGCTTAGACTTTTCCTGCTCCATCGTATGTCTTTCTCTTCTATGTCCCTATCTCTCTAAATCCCTTTTATCTGTTATATCCCTATATCTCTAAATCCCTTGCTATATCCCTATGTTGTTATAATTCATTATTGTATGTTACATCTGAGTGAGCCATTGGGCGGAGTGATCCTCCAGAACCTTTGGATTACTGAGATATATTCGTATATCTCACCCTGCGTTATGGGGTTATGTTTCAGGTGTTTGTAGCGGTACAGGAGCACTGGGCAAGAGGCCCATGGGATGAGTACATGGAGTTCATGGAATGTAGTGTTATTTTGTATTTTGGGCTATATTGGGCATAGATTAGACTTAGTGCATGAATATTATGTTGCATAGTTATGTATTTCATGCTTTTGTTGTTCATGTAGTGTTAATTGCTAAGTCTAGGGTGTTGTAATTATTGGCATTGATGAATTTATTGTAGTTATATTTGACATTTGGATAATTGTAATTTAATGCTTTATGGACATTGTGTAAATTGTAAACCATGTATGTGATGGAAGGACAATAAGCCTATTTTAGGTTATGATTTTATATGTCAATTGTTAAGAATGCATGAAATGGATTTATGTGATTGTAATGAGTTTAAGTTTCAATGAAGTTAAGTAATGGATTGTAAAGTTAATGAAAATGATGTAAATTGTATGGGTTGTAAGAGCACCAAGACATTGTTAGTCCTTGTGTGCCACCTTTGTCAATTAGGTACCATTTGAGGTTTAAAACACACTTTTGATAAAGTGAGAGATGTTAAATAAACAAATGAGATGCCGCCAAAATTTATAATAAATGATCAGTTTTTAGATTAACTTTGGGAGCGCATATCTCCCTCCACAGAGATCCATTAGGGACATGCCATATATCATTTTGAAGCTTGAGATGTCAGCTATGTTGTTTAAAACTTTGGTGCCATTTGAAGCTGTATAGCGACCTGTAGGTTTGATTGAGTGAGGAATGCCCTTAGAGGCCATATGCAAAGGGCTATCGGGTCTGCACTTTCCAGAATTGTTTCTCCCTCAATTCTTACTCAAATTAGGCTTATCATATATCAAATTAAAGCTCAAGGTGTCTAGTATTCTGTATAAAAATTTGAGAATAACTGGTTGAGTGATTTGTCCAAAATCGCAGAAATGATGAGAGATGTTTGGTGCCCTGTTTTGGATTGGCTGACAGTTTTGTTTGTCCAACTTCAAACGGTGATAACCGGAACTAGAGAACTCCAAATGAGTCGTGTGATACCTTTTTGTTAAGGTAATTGAGTTTAGATTAGCATACTAAAAGATGATAATGTTATAGCTTGTGGGTTGCACGGAGTGACCAAAAAATAGAAGCATGTTCAGTTATAGACAAACCGTAAAAGTGAGAATTATGCTAAGTGGGCTTATGGGAACCCCTTAGTAGCTTAGAATAAGTAATGTATGATACTTAAGCTTTTATTTTATTTATTTCCATGTTTAGAATTCAGTTATGATCATAGCTTATGTCATTACGTCTTATTATTGTTTTTAAATGCTTACGTAATGGAAAAGAAAAAATTTACCCGCATTTTTAAATGAGTTGTTGTTATTGTAATTGTGCTTAATATTATAATCAATATTAACAACACCGGTGTACAACAGGCTGTTACAAAGATGGTGGTGGTGGTGGCGACATGGTGATGATAGTGGTGGTGGTAATGGTGGCGATGGAAGTGGCAATAACAGTAGTGGCGACGATGGTGGTGGCATGGTAGTAGCGGCGATGGTGGTGGTTGTGGTATGGTGGAGGTGGTGGTGGTGATGGCGTTGTGGTGATGGTGACGACTGTGGCTGCGACGATCTTGGTGGTGGTTGGTGACGATAGTGGCTGCGACGATGGTAGTGGTGGTTAGTGACGGTGGTGATGGTGGCGGCAGAGGTAGAGGTGGTGGTGGCTGTGGCGGTGATGGCAGTGGCTCCGATGATGATAGTAGTGGTTTGTGGCGGTAGTGGTGGTGGTGGTGGTGACGGTGACATTATGGTAGTGATGGTGGCGATAGGTGGAGGTCGTGGTGATGGTGGCCGTGGTCGTGTCGGGATGGTGGTGGTGAATCTGGTGATGGTAGTGGTGAAGTGTGATTGAGAGAGACACGTGTTTCTCATTTTGTGCCCGAGAATAATTTTTTTTTTGTTCCCTAGCACAAAAAATAAACCGGTTCATCTCGAGAACAAAAAATAAACTGATTTTACCAAACGAGTTTTCTATCCATTTCTGTTTCCGGGAACAGAAATTAAAAAAAAAACTCATTCCGAAAAGATTGTCATGCACACCCAAACAATTCAATTCAAGAATTGATTCTTAAAAAACAGTTCAATTCAAGAATTGATTTTTAAAAATCAATTTTTTTTAGTGCATTTTAATTTAGTTCACATTTTAGTTTAGTTTTTCAGCTTTTAAAATTAATAGTTAGAAAAACATTATTCTTGTTACTACACTACAAAAATCGCAGCATTCAGTCACGATTGTTTAACCACATTCATTGTAAACACTTATTAAAAATGACTTTTATAATTAACCTTGTTCACAAGGGACTTTAATGTAATTGTATGTTATATCAATCTAGGGAGTAAAAATAATGGACCCCATTGGAGAATGCCCCGTCATCGTCAGAATATTTTTTTTTTTAATTAGTATTTATCATATTATAGGAGATAATTTTATTTTTTATACATACATAAAAGTGTGTAGGATCCATATTTTTTCTTTCTTCTCTTTACATGACCCATATGGGTCTCATATACTTTTGTGTGTGTAGGACATAATTTTATTTCATACAATATGAGAAAATATTAATCCTTATTTTTTGGGAATGATTATACTTGTTACTGAAAATATTAATTATCTAACAGTTATAATTTATTAGATCATATTTATTAATTAATTATTAATTCTCAATAAATTAAAACCGTTAAATTAGAAAAAATCAACAATGATTAATTTAATGAGTTGTAAATTTTTTTCGTAATAAGTATAGCTTCGCTCTATTTTTTTTGTTCCAAGTTATAAAGTTTGTTTCATCATGATCCCGAACAAATTTTCAGTACTCATTTTATTAAAATAAAAAAAATTGAATCATGTAATATTAAAAATAAAAATATTATTGAAATAAATATAATTAGATGAGTCATATTTTTCTAATTTCATGGGATGTAGCACTGACTATTCCAGTATAGTGAGAATTCATCCCTTGATTGGAATATTATTATAGAGTAATAACTGAGTTGAAGTTCTGATTGTAAGGTACGTTAGATTGGTCCATCGGGGATAATTGACATTAATTATTCTCATTAGATAAGTATTTCATTTAGGGTTGACAAAACGGGTCAACCCGGCTCGACCCGGCCCAACCCGCATACAACTTGAAAAAACGAGTCGGGTTAGGGTTGGCTCGATCAAAAAACGAGCCAGAAAACTCAACTCAACCCGACCCGAGTCAGGTTAGGGTTGACTCGCGGGTTGGCTCAAAATATGGCTCGTGGGTTGGTTTGAAAAAAATAACTCGCGAGTTGGCTCGAAAATTGGCTCGTGGGTTGACTCATTTTCAGCTCATTTAAATGAACCTGTAGTACTAATGCACCAGTCATGTGACTTCCATAAGCTTAAACAAAGGGTTACAAAATGAGAAATAAAAAAAAAAATATTTTAGTTTCTAATTTTTTTCACAACAAATTTACACCAAAATCAAGAAACAATTAGAACCACTTACTACTAAGTGGGTAAGATATTTGAACCAAACAAAGCCAATACAACCTAACAATATAAAAATGTTAGGGATGTGAGAAGATTAAGGATTTAGGTTTAGAGAAGGAAGAAAGACGATGACAGCATGTGTGGATTTTGTATATTATATTATATTTTTTTTTAAAAAAAAAAACCTCATCCCGCGAGCTGGCTCGTTTGACCCGCGGGTTGGCTCGTTTTTTTTTCGAGCTGCTCGGGTTGGGTGACTCAGGTTGACAACTCGTTTTTTCCAACTCAATCCTATTCGTTTTTGACGGGTTACGAGCCAACCCGATGGATTGGCTCGTTTTTGCCATCCCTAATTTCATTGATGCGAAGGGTCTTTAACAAAAGTTGGTGAAGGTGCACCTTGATCCATTGGACTATAATTCCCAATTGGGCCATATATCAAGGATTTGCTCCAACATCTAGCATGGCAACAAGATTTAATGGTCCATACCCATGTATTCTTTCTTGCTTTGTTGCTAATCAATGGTGAACAACATAAACCAAACTATATCTAATTAAATAAAGAATCGGATAAACGATGGTGGCCTAACAAAAAATAAATAGGATTGCATGGCACCATTTTGATGAAGGAAAAAGAGGAACCATACCGTGGCTTTGAAATTGTGATTTTTAGTTAATAAATGGAAGTTGCAATATGTGCTCGCTCTTCGCCTCTTATTCTCACTGGGATTCGTTCATTTTTCAATCTTCCTCTCTTTTCTTTTTAAGTTGAAAAATAATAATAAGTTACTCTAATTTACTAGCTAGGGCGGTCGTAATATGTTAGGTATTCACATTAGGATACCTTTATAAAATATTTCTCCATACAATTCACAAGTAATCCCTAAGCATTTGGAGATTTCATTGGTAGTTTTTTTTTTCCACCCTTCCATTTGGATGAAACTAATTTCCTTTATGGCATAGAGAGTAATTTTTTTTTTTGGTATATCAGAGAGTAAATTTTTTTGTCACTGGTTTGAGTTGCTTGGCCTAGGATTCGAATTAGAGACCATGTGTGTTTCATAATGTGTGGTTGGATCATAATTGTTTTTGTATAAATTATTGCTGCCTTAAACTCTTTGCTGCAACATAATTTTTAATTGGGCTAAAGATTTAATTTTTTAAATGTAGTATTGTATTTCTTGCACCTTCATAACTAGGATCCTAAATTAATTTCTCAAGCAAATGCGTTACGCTTTTTTTGTTGATTGCCTGCAGCAAAGAATTGTAATATTGTCTGTTGTAGGAATTGTCAGTTTGTATGTGTGCTTCTCTGACTGTGTATGTATATATAGTAAAGGTGAATTAGTGTTTAGGTCTGGAGTTTAAGTTGCACACAGATTGGAGATTGAAAAAGTGTTGAGTGGTCACAAAAATGTAGTTAACGAGGTAACATGCTGGAAGTTATGTGCAGTCACGATTATAAATGAAATTATGAAATCACTTTTTAGATCTTTTAGCATCAAAGCTTTAATGTTACTCACTGCCTCAAAGATAAGGACAGAACCTGGGAACAATGGCACCTTAGTGCTGATTAATATCGCAGCATATATGCACTGCATTTTACTTTTAATTTTCTGAGTTGTTTTGGAACCCCACTTTATACTTTTCTCTGTGAAGTCATCATCTATGAGACCTTTATAAGATGATAGCATTAAGTTAGTGGGAAGAATGGAGGCTTATTTGGAGGGAGGCTTTTATGTTCAAATTGCATGGATTTTAAGTAATTGAAGTTGATATTTTTTAAGTTCAGAGAAAAATTAATTGGGTTGGTTTTAAGGTGCGTAAGTAGCAATGACAAGACATTTAAACGTCTTGTTATAATCAGAAAATTGTAAGGTCATATTCATATGGTTACTCAACAAAGAGCAATAAACAATTGCAAGAGTAGAAATATGGCAAGTACAACAATTTTTGAAACTCTGATATTCCTAGCTTATCAAAGTTAGGCCTCTTCAGACATATGCTGCATGCTGATGGTGAGGTTTCGAAGCTAATCAACCGCGGAGAATTTCTATTTGATGATGGGATATATTCCTACATTTTTTTTTTCATTATTTTACAATAATGCTTCCTAGTGATTATCAAGCCTTAGATGAAGATTTCAAGAGTTTTGGGGTCCTTAGATGACATGTTCAACAGTTCAAGTACCCATGTAACATTTTTTTCTTCACTTTTTTGGTTGACTATTATACTCTTTTTCACTAGGTCAAATGTAAATAAGTCATGCTCCCTGAAGAATAGTTTCTAATTTTTTTTTTTATAATTGCTCATTTGATTTACCATTCCCTCATGTAATGGGTTAATAGAACTCTTCTGAAAGCCACTGTGCTAGATGCAATAGAAACTCATAATTTGACTTTTTATTCAACTTCCACTTTTCGTATCACACCCTATGAGATTTAAGTTGCAAGTGTAGGAAATTTTATTTATGTGGGCTAAAATTTATAACACATTGACAGAGATCTATAATGGGCCGTGACTGTCCAGCAGCCAGTTACTGTTCAAGCAGAAAACTAAAATTTAAAACATATATGAACTTCATGTAAAATTTACTACACAATCTTGATGTAATTAATTTCCCTTGTTTAAGGCTTTTCAGCACCTTCAATATGATTAGTACATGAATGGGTTTTAGAATTTTACTAGTTGTGTCAAAGATAGAATCATTTCTCTGCAATGATACGTCAATTGTTGTGTATAAGAATGGGCCAAGTTGAAGCAACAGAAAGGATAATCTTTGATTTCTTATAAAATCAAGGATAAGGTTCTCAACCATTGGTATTTGAGAAAGGGGAATGTATGGCCCATTACGTAGTAGCGCTTCTTATTCAAACTTCTTAAAGAGTTCAGATCTTAAAAAAAAAGGTCAATTTCTCACTGGATTTCCGGGATATGCCATTTATCATTAAGGGCAGAAGAGCTATTGAGGTGTGGTATATATACTACTTGATGCCACTTGTAGAATTTTGATCCCATGCCTTGACTTTATATTATATCCCCAAGGCTTTGACATAATATATCTTCATAATAATGCTCGTTATTTCTTTTATTCTTTTGATTTTTTTTGGGATATATTTTATTCTTTTGATGGTTTAGAAGTTTTATTCTTTCGATGGAAAAGTGAAATAAATGATGAATAGAATCTATTAACCTTTTCCTTTTAAGGCATGGCCCAAAAAACTTAACTTTAAAAAGAAAATATTACTAATATTAAATATGAGACTGTATCTTCTCATGCAGCAGAATAAGAAGATATTTTGCAGCTCATACAATCAAATGGGTCCAACTATTTAAAAGAAATAAAGAAATAAATAAAATGTTGACATGCAAATCGATTTCTCACGAGAACGTCAATTTTGTCACTTTCCCCATTAAATATTTCACTGATGGTTAGGGTTAGTCTATTATAAATGGCCCAAACAATTTTTTCCTTACACGTTAAGAAAAACAGCAATTCGAAGTCAAACATATTATAACCAAATCTCAATTCAAATAAAGCAATAGAATTGATTATAATTTGTTCAGAAAAAATTAAAAAATAATAAATTTGGCTTTATTATTAGAGATTTAAGATTTGAGACCTGTTTTGAATTTGAAATTATCAAATAATAGGCTGAATATTTTATTATTTTAATAATTATAATTAAGAACAAAAATTTTTCTTTTATCAAATCCAACCTTTTGTGTAGTTACTTTTCTATACGTTTCCTGAATTATTTGGATTCTGGATGAGCCTGGGAAATTTGCATCCAATCTATAATAATGAGTACGAATTAAGACATTAAGTTTTATAAGTGGTCTTTATCTTATTTGTTTTTTTTTTTACTGTAAACTATAAATCGATCGCTTGTGGGTTTTCATTTTCAAATGTTAGTTGGAGTGTTGCAAACTCTGCTGAAGATCCTCATATTGCTTTTACTTGTTTTGTACATATATTTTGGTTTAGTTTCTTCTGTGATCACAGGTTCATTGGTGGCTCCACCTTGACAACAAAGTCATCAAATGGACTTGAATCGCATGGAATATGTCTCTGTCACTTCTGCACTGGTGCTATTATTTCAAGGTCCATATTTTGCAACACTATGCTTCTACTAATTGTTCAAGAAAGTTGTCATCTGCTTCCACCTTTCAGAGAGACCATATAAGTTGCACACGTTGCCCACAAAGTGATATGTTTTGGACTTACACTCCACTTATGAAAATGATTTTGGTTTGCCTTACATACCATATATATTTCCAAATAAACCTGTTGACTTTGATCAGATGAATTTGTGGAAAAAGCAATCAAATCCTGAAATAATTTTAATGACTATATTATATTAATTCATTGGTAGAAACAATTCATATGTAACATTCAAAGTAACAGTGCTCTTTTTATTGGGCTTTTTGTACCAAAGACATGATTTTGTAGTTGGAATTTAATTCTATTAATTTATATCATTATTGTTGGAAATCGACACACAAATCAAGAAAATAGAAAAGAGAAAGGGAGAGAAAAAAATTGACACAATGATTTACTCTAATTCAGTTCACTCAATGTAGGTTACGTCCAGTTTGTCTGTACTATCTTCACCTCGCCGCCATTCGTTACAAGTCACTCGATTTACAAGAGAATATAAATAGGATTTAGAAAACCCTAACAACAGCTATTCATAGGATCAATCCCAAACTACTAAGAAAAAGGTAAATACAATGAATTAAAATGAGTCATCAAAGAGTCAGAGGCCCACAACAGTATTAGGCCTCTACGGGACCCCAATTGGCTTTCTGCTGACCTCGACAACAAGAGTCCTCATCTGAATGCGAAGTATGAGCCATACCCAATATTCTCCTGCTTGGTGAATGCTTCACATACTTCTTCAGTCCCAATACAACTATACATTATTCAAACTTCTCTGAAATAACTGTCTTGGTCAGAAAGTCAGTAGTGTTTGTCTTTGTGTCAACCTTCTCCAGTAATACAACCTTATATTCAATCTTCTCTCTGATGAAAAGGTACTGTATGCCAATATGCTTGGTCAATGCATGGAAACCTAGGTTCTCAGCCAATAAAATGTTGCTCTGACTGTCACACCCTACGAGCACATCTCATTGTGCAAAGTCAAGCTCTTTGCACAACATCTGCAACCAAATAGCTTCCTTGACAACATGTGTCAAGGCCATGTACCCAGCCTCTATAGTAGATAAAGAAAACGTGTTCTGCCTCTTACTTGTCCAACTGATAGCTCCACCGAATCAAGAAATAACATATCCACTTGTAGACCTTCTACTATCAATGTCACCTCCCAATTAGCATCCATAAAGCATCTCAGTTGTAATAGTGTCTGCCCTCTTGAGCCCTTCACGCCTTCATAGCATAACCCAAGGTCAAATGTACCCCGAATATAACGAAACACACGCTTCACCGTCGTCCAATGCTCTTTTCCTGGCTTGGACATATACCTGCTCAATACTCCCACTACTTGAGCTTTATCTGGACAAGTACAAATCATGGCATATATCAAACTCCCAACTGCACTTGCATAAGGAACTGATGCCATCTCTTCTTCAGTCTTGGGACACTGATCAACCGACAACTTGAAATTGGTAGACATGGGAGTCAACACTGGTTTATAGTTAGTCATTTTGAATTTCTTCAGCATATCTTAACCTTCCTTTGTCACGTTCCCTCTTGATTTGTATCCCCAAGATCACATTTGCTGCGCCTAGATCTTTCATTTCAAACTACTTTGCTAGCATTCCTTTGACAGTGCTGCTCATATTCAAAATGTTTCCAACAAGTAGCATGTCGTCAACATACAAAGTTAGAATAACAAAATTAGCTTCTAACCTTTTCATATAGACGCAATGATTAGCATAACAACGGTCAAAGCCAAGCTTCACAACATAGGTATCAAACTTTAGGTACCATATCCCGCGGGACTACTTTAGGCCATACAAGGATTTATTTAGCTTGCAGACTAAGTTCTCTTTACCTCTTAAAACAAATCCCTCTAGTTGCTTTATGAAAATATCCTCATCCAAATCACCATGAAGGAACGTAGTCTTCACATCAAGCTACTCCACCTCAAGATGATATGAAACTACCACAGATAAAACGAGTTTTATGGAATTCAACTTTGCAATAGGTGAAAACATCTCACCATAATCAACTCCTCCTGTTTGTGAGTATCCCTTCGCAACCAAACGAGCCTTGTATCGTGTAAGGACCCTCACCGTTAATTCAGGAAATTAATTAAATAAATATGAGAATTAGGAAATAGTTCTATAATTGACCTTAATAATTATGATATGGCTTAAATAATTAGGGTAAGTGAATAATAACGTTGAAAGTCGCTTTTCTGACGAAAAGTGCAGATACCGGTTCTGCTACTCGGTATAAATGCGTACCGATGAAGTATCCTGGAAAATTATAATAAGTGCATGAATATTTCTATAATAATATATAGGACTTGTAAAACAAGTTTCAAGTCAAAATAATGAGAACTGGTGCCAGAACTGATACTGGCTATGGAAAAGTGCGTACCGAAAAGGTGCTGCGAAAAATAAAATAAAAATGTGATAAATCTTAGAAAAGTGAGTAGGTTCAGAATCTTAAGTTTGAGATTAATATATTAAGCGTAGCTTTTATCGCTAATACTATGTGATTAATTTTAAGTGGCCTATAAATAGACCCTTCCACACAACCCTAGGCTGATTCTCCAGCCTTTGTGCGTGAGATGGTTGCTGAGTGTGTGTATCCAAGCTGCCACCTTCATTCTTGATCACCCTTGCATGAAAAACTCTCCAATTTACCTATTTTTCCTTGATTTCTTCATCTTTAAGCTTGTATACACTTGAGAGCTAGCATTGTAAGGAGGTGAGGGTGCATATTCTGAGTCTTCAGCCACTGTGTGAGGTGTGGGGGGCTGTTACCTTTGGTTGTGGGGTTGGAAAACCATTTTCTTTGGCCCTTGAAGCTCCAAGGAGCTACCTTTTGAAGTAAAAGACCTACCTTGAAGCTCTTTTTCGTACCCTTGTGGAATCAGAATCTTTGGAACTGGTTGGTGAGATCCAAGAGCATACTTTGCTCTGTTTTGAGCCTTGGGTAAGTTCTACAACCTTTGATCTTGAGTTTTAATGGGTAAAAGTTGAGTCTTGGCATGTTAATGGGATAGACAAGTAACCAACGTGATAACTGACCTAGAGGGGTTTAAAGATGCATGCTTTAACGTTTAGAAGTGTTAAAAATGGAACCTTTGGAGTGATATCTCGCGAAAATGCAGAACTGCATTCTGTCGCGAAATATACGGATATGATATCCGGATATTGATATTCGGATATGGGGTCTTTTGATATCCGAGTATGGATATCCGGATATGATATTCGGATATGCATATCCGGATATAATATCCGGATATGTGATATCCGGATATGTCCCCGACAAATATCCGGATATTCTGGGTTTTCGTGAACAATAACGGCACTGTTTATACAGAACTGAGTTAGGGGTTTGTGGACCCTAGATTGATGAATTTGAACTTCTGTAATGACTTGTTAAGTCAGAATCTAAGTGATTTAGGGCTTGTGGCTTTGTAAGAAGCCTAAAGACATGAAACGTAAAGGAAAGACGTTGTCTTTATGTCATATGCTTGTTGTGTTTGAATATTGATATGATTGCTGGTCCAAAACATATATTGATTCTGCTGTGTGTGGACTTTGAGCTTGTGTGGACTCTTAGTTTGGATAGTTAGCTTGCAAGGTAAGCTTTCGTGTCCTCGGTTTAGCCATTGTTGGTTCTACCATACCCCATGGGGGAATGGTTTATATGCATGATGTGCCTTCATGCTTTGATGATTGGAATGCTTTTGAACTGTTAAGTGTAAGGGCCTTATAATATGTATGTGTTGTTCCATCTAGACGGAAAACCTGAGTATGTGGCGTCATACAAGATGGTGATCCTGTGGGTGGGTGTAAGTGGCGTCTTGCACTGTTGTAGGAAATAGATGTATATCCTGCATTTCTCTGGCCAGTAGAATATCTTGACACACATCACATGGTTATCTGTTGCATTACACTGAATTTGGAACTTATATTATATGACTGCTTTTAGAACTTATATTGCACATGTAAGTGAGCTTGGGGTGGAAGATCCTTGAGGACCCCTTGTCTTACTGAGATTTCTGTTTAGAGATCTCACCCCACGTTTGGGGCACATATTTCAGGTTCAGATAATGCGGGGGTTGAGACCTCTAGCGGCAGGAGGCCAGAGCTTAGCTGATATTTCTGCTTTTATGATGATATGCTTGGATGCTGATCTGTCTTGTATTTATTATCTTGTTTTTGGATTGGAGACTGTTGTTGGGCCTTGTTGCCTTATTTGATGAGCATAGGGGTTGTCCATGCCACATTGATTTCTGTTATGTTTGAGTTTATCTGAATTGTATAATGTATCAGGATATTGTTCGGACTACGTGTTGTAGATCTGTGACTTAGATACTCACACTTATCTATATATTGAGGTATTTCAGTTAGCTGTCTTTTACAATTTACATACAGGCAATGTTTTTATCAAAATGATTAAGTAATCAACTTGGGTAAGTATAATGACGTCATAATTGAAAGTAAAAAGTTATTCCGCATTTATAATTAAGCGTGGCTTAATACGATGGCATGTTAACAAACTAGGCATGCACGGGGTGTTAAATATCGCTCAATTTTCCCATTGGCACCAACCTTTTCCTTGAACACCCATTTGTAGACAATTGCCTTTTAGTCTGTAGGTAGCTTCACCAAACTCTAAGTTTGATTTTTCACCAGAGACTTCATCTCATCTTTCAAGGCTTCCTCCCACTGTTTGGCATCCTCTGAGTTCTTAGCTTTTCTTACAGCGATTGGATCATCACCTGTAATGTTCAGGGAATAACTATGATCATTAGTATAGAGGATATAATTTTCATGTGTATACATCACAAATGGTATTCTTTCCCTTGTGGACCTCCTTAGCACTAGTGCTTGAACTTCAGCCTCAGTTTCAGAATCTTCATCTTCAATCATGTTATGTTCAGCAGCTTCATAATTTGAACTTTTCACTTCGACCTATGAGTTTACTGCATCCTCTTTCAAACCCATACCTAATCCACAGTTTGTGGCTCTTCAGGAGCTTTCAAAAAAATTACATTCGACTTAGATTCCCTGAACATAATGTCTCTATTGTAAGTTACACTTCGAGTATCAGAATTCCATAACTTATACCCTTTGACGTCATCCTTGTACCCAATGAAAATGCACTTATAGGATTTACTGTCAAGCTTGCTTTTTTTCTCCTTGGGTACATGCACATATGCCTCACAGCCAAACACTCTGACATAAGATACATATGACCTCTTCCCAAACAGTGCTTCATACGAAGTCTTCTCCTTCAAGGCTGATGTAGGAGATCTGTTCTTTAAATAACAAGCAGTAGCCACTGCCTCCATCCAAAACTCAGCTGTCAAGCCTGCACCGCTCAACATACTCTGTGCTTTCTTCATGAAAGACCAGTTCAATCTTTCTGCTACCCTATTCTGTTGAGGTGAGTATGGCGTAGTCTTTTGCCTTGTAATCCCATTGCTCGCACAGAAATGATCGAACTTTGCTAAACAGAACTCTCCTCCATTGTCAGTCCTCAACACCTTGATTTTTCTATTAAACTGATTTTCCACCAAGGCCTTGAACTCGCATAATTTATCAAACATTTCATCCTTGCTGCACAAGAAATATAACCACACATATCTTGAAAAATCTTCTGTAAAAGAAACATAATACCTTGGTTTTCTATGTGATGCTACAACTACAGTTGTAGGGCTAAACACATCACTATGTATCAGGTCCAGAATCCCCTCAGCTTTTCCTCCTATGTAGTCAAAAGACACCCAATTTTGCTTCCCTTACATACAATGCTTACAAAATCCAAATCCTATAGAGCAGCTCAAAATTCTATCCATCATTACCTTTGATGTCAGAGTCTCTGGACTTTTCCTCCAATATACCCCATCCTTCTATGCCATAACATTGCAGTGTCTTCCTCTGTATGTTCAGAAATATAGCTTTCACCACTGAACAATGTGTTACCCAACAGTTTCCACAGTTTACCATGTCACTCTCTTCTTGCAATAACCAAAGATCCCTGAGTCAGCTTGCAAGAATACTTGTCACTACTGAAATTAATACCTGTATCTTCCATACTACCAAAGGAGATCAGATTTTTGGTAAGCCCCAGAAAATACATCACGTCCGGCAGATTCTTGACTATTTCTTCATTCATCTTCAGCTTTACCTTCACATGCCCTACAATAGCATGAGTTGTGTCATATCTCATTATGACTGTACAACCAGAATATGAAAAGATGCTCCAGTGTCAATAATCCAGTCATTACAGTCACTATGACTATCAAACGCCATTTACAGATCCCCTGCGCTATATCCATCATCCTTATTTGCACCAGAATTCGAAGGTGGTGGATCATCCCACTTCTCAGGATCCACACTTTTTTTCCCCTGCAATTCCTTCTCAAGTGTCCAACCTATTTGCACCTCCAACACCTTACTTTAGATTTATCACGGGACTTTGACCTTCACATCGATTTTCCTCTTCCATATTTTGATATATCACTACTCCCCCCTCTAACGATCAGAGCCTCATTACTGGTTCCTTCAGAACCTACCCTTATCATCTCCTCAGACAGTAAGCAGCAACAACCATCTCGAACGATAATTTATTAACACCAGTTCAATTGACACAATGATGTACTCCTAAGAGTTAGGTAGTGAACACAACAAGGTGCAAGCTTTTTCTTCCTCATTGAGGTTGACATCTATAGATGTGAGTTGTGCACAAACAATATTAAATTCATTTAAATGACCAGAGAAAGAATCACCTTCGCTCATCTGCAAATTATACAGCTTCCTTTGTAGGAATAGCTTGTTCACGAGTGACTTGCTTTGATAGAGACCTCCCAGATTCGTTCAGAGATCCTTCGCGGTCTTCTCAGAAGTTATGTTCACCAGAATGTTATCTACTAGGCATAACCAGATCAGGCATTGTGCCTTTCGATAGTCTCTGGGCCACGCCTTCTACTCCTTCGACTCGCCTGCCTCTGACATTCCATCATCGACAGGATTCGTTGATACAGATAGCTTCTCATCTTCGATCACGTCACACACCTCCTTGTTGATGAGCAAAGCCTCCATCTTCAATTTCCATAACTCGAACCCCTTTCCTCCGAACTTCTCAACCTTGATCCGTGATTGGCCAGTCGACATCCTCTCGAGATCAATTTTGCAATTTTCTCTATGCCAAGAAAAAACCCCAAATCGCAAAACCCCAATCTATCACAGGAACCCTAGTCGCAGAACCAAAGCTCTTGATAACAAATGTTGGAAATCAACACACAAATCGAGAAAATAGAAAAGAGAAAGGGAGAGAAAAAATTGACACAGTGATTTACCTTGGTTCACCTAATGTTGACTCCGTCCAGTTTGTCTGTACTATATTCACCTCACCGCCATTCGTTACAAGTCATTCGATTTACAAGGGAATATAAATAGGATTTAGAAAACCTTAACAGTAGCTATTCATGGGTCAAGCCCAAACTATTAAGAAAAAGATAAATAAAATGACTCAGCAATGAGTCATCAAAGAATTAGAGGCCCACAACAATACCAGACCTCTACGGGACCCCAGTTGACTTTCTGTTGACCCCGCCAACAAAAGTCCTCATATAAATGTGAAGTATGCACTACTAGAAAAGTTGCGAATAGCGAGGGAAATTTCTGAGGGAAAAATTCCCTTGCAAACTGTGACGAAATTTGCAAGGGAAAGACAATTGCGACGGAAAATAGGCGAATTTTCCATTACTACAACACCGTCGCAGAATCTGTTGCACTTTGGTCGCAATTCCGTCGCAATTTGCGAAGGAAATTAAATCCCTTGCAAACATCATAGGTCTGTGACGGAAACTAGCGAGGGAAAATATTGGCGACGAAGTTCCCTCGCAAGATCTAGGACAAAAAATTACAATTGAAAATTCATAATTTCCCTTGCAATTTCCCTCGCAATTTGCGAGGGAGTATATTCCCTGGCAAATTGCGAGGGAATATATTTCCTCGTAAATTTAAAAAATAACATATAAATCAAATTTATAAGGGACAAGGGCATAAATTAGTCACCACATCATGCGTATGAGAAAGTCATGAAATGCGTCGCCGCATCCTTTGTGGCAGATATTGAGTGCGTGTAGTGACAATAGTGCCTATGTCAGCTAATCATATGAAAGATAAGACTCTGTTGAAATTTAAGGTGTGTGCAAAAATGAATGAAAAGTGACACATGCTTCCGGTGCCACCAAAAAGGGCATTGGTCATTGTAGTTGGGCTTTAACCACTTAATTAAAAGTCAAGTCCACCCCAATAAAGAAAGCTAGGGTTCCCAATTCAAGATGTTCAACAACCATTTTGAACGCGCGTGAATAGCATTTTGAAGACAAGGGAGTGTGAAAATCAGTCACTATAAGAGAAAATAGATAGAGAACCATTTCAGAAACTTCACAGGAGAATTGAGGAAGGAGCAATCTTTGATCATTCTACGAAATATCCTTCATCTACCGTTCGGTCCAGCTGAGATTTTGTTGGCATATTCCCGACTCTTCATTATTCATATCCGACGGTGGCTTTTCTTGTTGGAGGTCTGTAGCATCACCAAAAATTTCAAACCAAAGTGGTTTATGTGTACAATTCTACTGTAGGCGACGATCTTGAGAGAATTTTTTTTTTCTTAAGTTCACTGTAGGATCGTGCTAAAATACTCTAAGCAAGGGTTATACTCATTTTACTTCATATCTAACAGTCAGTTTGTCGATTGGAGATCTCGAGAGGGATTCGTGCAACTGCAAACAGAGAATGTCAGTATTGCTGCTCTAATTTCGGGCAATGAGGTACAAAGGGGAATATCTCTTTGCTCAACCATTGGATTGTCCTCAAAATTAGTCAGTGTCCTCCTATCTTGTATTTAACTAACTTGACCGTTGTGATTTTGGAGTTGTTACTTCTGGTAGTTGGAATACATATTGGACAGGAGCTTGTTTATATGTACACCTCTTCAGTTTTTCGTATAACTTGTAGTTGAGTTATTTATTTAATGTTACCGTTGGGATTGTGTCGTCTCTCCATATTCTTCAATTGTTTACGTATTCTGGAGTTATGCAAAAGAACATCATTTAGAACGTGCAATTGTACGAGTGTGAGTGAGAATAAGAGGGAAATATTTGAAATAGACACGCTCCATCCACCCTTATCGTTATCACTATACAAACGAATGAAAAGTGACACTCATATATATATATATATATATATATATATATATATATATATATATATATATATATATATATATATATATATATATATATATATATATAACTTTGAATGTGTGTGAGTAGCATTTTGATTACAAGAGTAGAAGCGAAATCAATCACGACAAAAGAAAAGAGAGAAATAATCCTTTCAGAAAATAGGCTAATTTAAGAAAGGAAGGAGCAACCTTTGATCATTCTTCGATATCTCCTTCATCTACCATCGGAGCAAGCTGAGATTTTGTTGGCATATTCCTGACTCATGATTATTCATATCTAACAGTGGCTTTTCTGGTTGCAAGTCTGTAGTGTCACCATAAATTTCAAACTGAAGTGGTTTGTGTGTAGTATTCTGCTGTAGGCAGCAATATTGAGAGAGTGTTTTCTCTTAATTTCACCGTTGGATCGTGCTAAAATATTTTAAGGAAGGGTTACACCCATTATACTTTTATATCTAACGGTCAGTTTATCGATTGGATCTCTCAAAGAGGGATTCGTGCAACTACAGTCAGA
>NW_026897464.1:0-32478 GCF_033153095.1 Gastrolobium bilobum | reverse complement strand
GTTACTCTTCAAGTCATAAAGGTTACATTTGCCAAAATTCTGATGGCAGAATCTATGTGTCAAAAGATGTACTTTTTAATGAATATTGTTTTCCCTATGATTCATGGACTTCTAATAAGCATTCTCTGTCTCCAGCATCTAGACCTCCTATTATCCCTCTAATGTGTAACCCATCCTCTTGCTCCTCTCTGCCAAAGCCTCAAGATCACTGTAATTCAATTCAGTCACCAAGAGCCAGTCCTCTTCCGTCAACAGATGCAGTTCACAGTCCTCTTCAGTCACCAGATGCAGTTCACTCTGCTAGTCTTTCCTCTAACACCACTTATTCCACTTCTGAGTCTTCTCCTCCTCCTTCATCTCAGTCTGAGTATGCACCTTCTCTTTCTGTCAGTCCAGCTTCTAATACACACTCTATTACTACCAGATCTAAGTCCCTTGCACGTTCCATTGCCCTCTTGAGCCATTTTGAGCCTTCTACAGTCAAACAGGCACTTTCTAATCCCAACTGGACTGAGGCTATGCAAGCTGAGTTTAATGCACTTAAAACTAACAATACTTGGACACTTGTCTCTTTGCCTCCTAACAGGTCTCCTATAGGCTGCAAGTGGGTCTTTCGTGTCAAAGAAAATGCTGATGGCACTGTTAACAAGTACAAAGCTCGGTTAGTAGCTAAGGGCTTCCATCAACAAGCCGGTTTTGACTACAATGAAACATTCTCACCTGTTGTTCGACCAGTTACAGTTCGCATCATGTTGACTCTGGCTCTTACTCATGGCTGGCCTCTTCGACAATTAGACATCAACAATGCCTTTTTAAATGGTGATTTGGAGGAAGAGATCTACATGACTCAACCTCCAGGCTTTGAATGCAATGATAAAAGTCTAGTTTGCAGACTCAATAAGTCTCTCTATGGCCTCAAACAAGCCCCACAGGCATGGTTTGATAAGCTCAAGCTATATCTTTCTCAGTTGGGGTTCTCTTCTAGCCGTTGTGATCCATCCCTGTTTCTGCTTCACTCTGGCAGCAAGTGCATCTACATACTAGTCTATGTAGATGACGTTATCATCACTGGCAATGATGCTAACTACATTCAACAGTTGATAGCTAATCTACACTCCACTTTTGCTTTAAAGGACCTTGGTGATTTGGATTATTTTTTGGGTGTTGAAGTCAAGAGACCGGCTCCTGATGTCCTTTTTCTTTCTCAAGCCAAATACATTTGTGATCTTCTAAGTAGATCTGCAATGCATGATGCAAAGAGCATTGCTACTCCCGTGCCTTCTAGCTGTAAGCTCAGCAAACATGGCTCCCATTACTTTGATGATCCTTCTCACTATCGGTCTATTGTTGGAGCTCTCCAATATGCTACAATCACACGACCTGAGATTAGCTTTGCAGTAAACAAAGTCTGTCAATTTATGGCTCAACCTCTTGTTGAGCATTGGAAAATTGTCAAAAGAATCCTTCGTTATCTGAAAGGCACTAATTCCTTTGGCCTTCACTTGCATTCAGCCTCTTCCATTGCTCCTCTTCTTCTCACTGCTTATTGTGATGCAGATTGGGCAAGTGATCCCGATGATCGACGCTCCACATCTGGTGCTTGTCTCTTCTTGGGTCCTAATCTTGTCTCTTGGTGGTCTAAGAAGCAAACCTTGGTGGCAAGGTCCAGCGCCGAAGCTGAATATAGGAGTTTAGCTCTCACATGTGCTGAACTGCTATGGATCCAGTCACTCTTACGTGAACTGCATGTTTCTTCTTCAACTCCATCAGTTTTCTGTGATAATTTGAGTACTGTGGCCTTATCTCACAATCCAGTTCTTCATGCACGCACCAAGCATATGAAACTTGATATATTTTTTGTTCGTGAGAGGGTTCTAGCAAAGGAATTGATTGTCTCTCATGTTCCCTCTCAAGACCAAGTAGCTGATACTCTCACTAAGGCTCTTCCATCTACCAGATTCTTTGAGTTGAGACACAAACTCAGAGTTTTGGATACTGCCCAAAATCTCTGAGTTTGAGGGGGTGTATTAGGAGTATATAGAATATTGCTCCTTGGACTAGTTAATTGTGTTGATGTACTGTTAGACGTTATGTTGCTGTTAGTGATTATCTCTCTCTCTCTCTCTTTAATATTCTGTTAGATGTTATGTTGTTGTTAGTAACAGTCTGTTAGTTAGTCATTGAGATTACTCTACTGTATAAATATTAGCTCTTTGTAATCACTCAGCAATTGTGAATGATAATCAAAAGATTCAGTATTTCTTCAATGGCTTTTTCTCTTTTCTTTCTCTGCTTTTCTCTGAACGCTATTACTGGATCACATCAAAGATAAATTAAATTAATTTATATTATTAATTACCATTCTTACTTAAATAATATAAATGAAGTACATGACAAAGGAAAAAATATGAATACTAACAATTAAAATTAAAATTAAAATTAAATCAAATTGACTTAAATTTAACAATTTAGTACTTAAAATTATTTTCAGTTTTTAATTTAGTCCTTGAATATAGTTACAAAATACAGATTAACCCTTCAAATTACAAAATTTGTATCAACTTAATCCTTCTTATTGCATGTTTGGAATGTCTTTTTTATTTAGTTTCTCTATTCTTTATAAGCAGAAGTTATGTCAAACAAATTTCTATAAAAAAATTTATTATATAAAGAACAGTTTTTTATAATAAAAAAAAAGCTAAAAACTTTCAAAAGGAACTTTTTTTAAAGATATATATCAACTTTTTTGACTTCTAATTTATTTTACATTATTACCCATATTCTAACTTGTAGTTATAAATTTTTATAATTTATTATAATAATAAGTTATTTTATCTTCCCTCCTTCCAAACTACCATAACAACTTTATATAATCATCAAATAACTTTTATTTATTTTTAAAAAATAAATTAATAAAAAAAAAGAGAGGAGTAAAAAAAAAAACTCTCAAAAGTAGAGAGAAAAAAGAAGAAGACTACATTAGTTCAAATTTTATAAATTCAGAAATAACTTGTACACTTACTTTAATTAAATGGATTAAGTTGCCAAATCTCCATACATAAATCCAATTAAATTTATGATTGGTTGACGTGGAAATTTATGATTCATTTTCTTAAAATATGTACACGCTCAACAAGCTGACGTGGAAATTTATTATTGGTTGAGGCACGTAGCTTTGTGTTTTCTGCATCGAGAAGTTTCTTTCTGAGTACCAAGTTTGAGAGAGAGAGAGAGTGAGAGAATGAGAAGGTTTCAATTTGGATCTCCATTTGGTGTATCTATATCGATATTGTTGTTCGTCTTCAACTTTGGTTCTTCTGATGCACTTTATGGATCATCCTCACCAGTGGTTCAGCTCAATCCGTCAAACTTCAAGTCCAAGGTATAATCAAATTTCAAATTTCATAATTTTTCAGCTTAGTCCATTTTGAACGTTTTATTCCCTGACCCACTTTGTGATCCACTGTATTCTTAACTTTTCTTCCAATGACAATTGTAAAAAAAGCATCTTTCTCCTTGAACACCATGTGGGCATAATGTATTTTTGATCCTGCAAGCTTTTTTTTTTTTTTTAAGCATTTTTTCTTTTATTGTTATAATGCTATCAAGTGAATTAATTTTTGGTGATACCAAGAAAGAAATGCCTTATTTGTTAGTGAGATTTTGAATCTTATCTAGAAGGCAAATCTAGGTTCTGGGACTTATAGACTTATATTTTTTATGATATTAGTATTATGTTGCGTTGGATTTTCTTTTTCCATTTTTTATAATTTATAATTTAGGAGTACACATGTTTATGTAGCCAATAGTCACTAATCACTCAGATACAAATCAGTCCCTGCATAACATCAAGCTTTTTGCTGAGTTGTTTTGGTTTGTTACTATATCAAAGTAACTGCTACTTCCCTTCTTTCAAAACTTGTGTTTTCTTTGACTATTTTTGCTTACTTGAGTTAGAACATTATCAATAATGTATTGACGTTATGATTTTAATATTTTGTTGTTTATGTTTTTGTATTTATATATGAAATATGCTCCCATACCCATATCTTAGTTTTGGAATTTTTCTCGTACCCCTGTGCCCATACACTGTACCATTACCCGTAGTTGTACCCGGATCCATGCAACACATTGCATAATGATGTTTGTAATTACCTTGATCACAATGTAAGAGCTTGGTGTTGCCAGTTTTGCATTTAGCTGGTGAACTTATGGAACTGCAAATTTGGTTCTGTGCTATCAATATAACAAATCTGTTAATTCCTACTGGCTACTGGTGCAAGTACTTGATCCTGTTGTGTTTTTTCACTTCGAGATATACATGTTACAGCATTAGTTCTAGGTTGCGTGTTCTCGGAGATTCATTTTGTAAATTGTTGATTTTGTTTAGTACAAGCCATATACTGTTCTGCTTTTGGTCAGGCTCTTCTTTTTTATAGCATATTGTAATGCTTTATGCGTAAAAATATACTTCTCTAATTCTCTTCTTTCCTGATATAAAAATATCAGTATTTTTAGTTTCTGTTTCCGTATATATCTCCTTTATAAGGTAGTTTTTCTTTACGTAACATTTAAGTAAACGTTAAATGTTACTTTAATGTGTTTAAAGTTGTCAGTTATGGATAGTTTATGAGTCATAAGGTTAACATTTATCTTAGGAGTTTTGGTTTGAATTTGTCGGTTATGGAGTTTATGAGTCATGAGGGTTAGCATTAAGTTTAGGAGTTTTGAAAGGTTAAGAGTCAGTCGTTATGTTTTGTTATTAAGTTTGGTTTTAATTGTGGTTTATGGCTATTTAGTGTTGCAGTTTTAGAAAGGCAAACTATAGCCTATAAATAGTCTAGTATATTGTTTGAGAAATACAGAATTGAGAAGCAACGAAGTTTAGTAAAATATTTCACAGAAGTTTGTTCTCTTTCTCCACAAGTCCTCACGACATTCTTGAATAGTTGTTTTATTTGTTGATTTTGTATTTGAGCGATCCTACAAATTGGTATCAGAGCTATGGGAAAAAAGAGCGAGTTAGAGGTGCCACTCTTCCATGGAGTTAAGGATGAAGCATTAGATTGGCTTCTTTGTTTGAAGGAACATTTTCGGAAAGAAAAAACCTGGACGGAAGACAAATGGCAGGTAGCCATGAGAAGACTCAGAGGAAGCGCAATCAAATGGTTCCGTACATGGAATTGCCACGACTTTAATAATATGTGGAAGGATTTTCTAATGGCCTTCATAACAAAATACTTGCCTGGACGTTTTGATCTGATTAATGAAGAAGATGAAATCTTCAATGATGAAGATGAAGATGATGAGAATGATGCGGATGAAGAAGAGACCGAGATGGCGGAATCCGAGGTTGCCAACGGCAACCCATCCGCAGAGGAGATTTACGTTTCAGAACGCGTAAGAGACGACTCGGAGAAGAAGACGATGGAGATGACTGAGAACAAGGGAGCCGAGATAGAAGAGGAGGAGAACCAAGGAGCCGAGATCGAAGCGGAGAAGGACGGGAATGACGAGTCCATTATCGAGGTAGAAGACTTCGTGGAACCTGAGTGTCTGGAGACAGAGTCGAAAATCGAAAAGGAGATTGAGAAGCTGAGGTGCTTGATGGAGACCAACATGGAGGAGACTGCGAATCCGAGTTCCGTGTTGATAACCGGGATGGGGGAGATCCTGGCTAAATCACCGAGTTCATCTTTTGGAGAAGAGCTCGACCCCGGCGTGATGAGGTTGACTTCGGCGACCGGCATAGGTCGCTGGTCCGAGATGCCATTGAGGAGGTGCGAGGAAGACGGCAATGAAGGAGCCGAGAACGGCGAAAAAATGGAAGGTGCATTTGAAGAAAAGGATGTGGTCTTGAAGAGAAAAAGAGGTTTTGTTGACAATACCAATGATGCAGAAATTGGGATTGGCCGAGGAAATAAAATTGTGAAAGCAACTGATACTGGGAAGAATTTGGGTGACGAGAAACTTGCAGATGAAGAAGTTACAGCGAATGGAAACAAGGAAAGTCCTGCTAATGAAACTGAAAATATCAGATTGAAGAAGCCGCCACCGGATAAAATAAAATATGTTCAGAAAAATAATTGCAGGGAAGATATTTTTTTGGTGCTAGATGTTTTTTGTTAGTGATCAAGATTGAAGAAAACAAGCGCGATCAGAAAGTTGAAGAAAAGCAGAAGCAACACGAAGAAAGAAAGAAGCATTTAAGTTTACGGGGGAGTTTTGTTAAGTAAACGTTAAATGTTACTTTAATGTGTTTAAAGTTGTCAGTTATGGATAGTTTATGAGTCATAAGGTTAACATTTATCTTAGGAGTTTTGGCTTGAATTTGTCGGTTATGGAGTTTATGAGTCATGAGGGTTAGCATTAAGTTTAGGAGTTGAGTTTTGAAAGGTTAAGAGTCAGTCGTTATGTTTTGTTATTAAGTTTGGTTTTAATTGTGGTTTATGGCTATTTAGTGTTGCAGTTTTAGAAAGGCAAACTATAGCCTATAAATAGTCTAGTATATTGTTTGAGAAATACAGAATTGAGAAGCAACGAAGTTTAGTAAAATATTTCACAGAAGTTTGTTCTCTCCACAAGTCCTCACGACATTCTTGAATAGTTGTTTTATTTGTTGATTTTGTATTTGAGCGATCCTACAGTAACATAGTTTGCAATGCATCAAAATTTATGGTTGCTATTCTAATGACGGCAGGTTCTGAATTCAAATGGAGTTGTTCTTGTTGAATTCTTTGCTCCATGGTGTGGTCATTGTAAGGCTCTAACTCCTACATGGGAGAAGGCAGCTACTGTCTTAAAGGGTGTAGCTACTGTGGCAGCACTTGATGCTGATGCTCACCAGTCATTGGCTCAGGTTGTTTTTTGTTCCTTTCAGTCTAGTCTCCATTTTATGTGAAGAGAGATAGATACGAAGACATTAATACAGGGACTCAAATTTTGGCAGGGCCCCATTATGTAACATCTTTGTGTCTATCTCTCAGATAATATGAGAGGATATATTCCCTCATTTTTATATTATATGAAATCTGTGAAATGATGAATATGATGTATGTGTTGTTTACTTGTTAATCAACCTTTCCTGGATATGAAGATGCAATATTACATGTTTAAATTTTCTACAAAATGTACACCAAAATTACCATTTTTGGACCAAGCATGATAGACTTTCCTATACATCACGAATAACCACTGGGAACTTGGTAGTTTTTTTTTTTTTTTTTTCAAAAAAAAAAAATTTAATACCATGAATTGATCTCATCATTTCAGCCATTTGAGATATAAGGATGCTTGTAAGACATTGTTGCATTTGGTGACATTGTTGCATTTGGTCAAAGAATCTACGTATCATGCAAAATATGTCGTATGTATAAAGATTCCCCACTTCTTGTTTCAAGCATTACTTTCTATATATAAAGCAACAAACAATATCTCTCTTGCATTTGTTCTTTGTTTGTATAACCTGGATTAAATAAAAGAATATTTCTTTGGAGCAACCCTAAAAGAATTTTTCAGTGTATAAACATTCTTTTTCTCTCTTACATAACCTCTACTATTGTTTGCATGGTTAAACATATTATCCTTTTCCTTTTACTCTTGTAGGCTTCTACAGTTACGATGTAAACGTTGTGCTATATTCTTCATTAATTATAAACTTTATATTGAAAACTTCAAAAACATTGAATTGTGTGTGTGATTTATTTAATTCCATATAGGAATAAGGGGTAAGAGGATTTCCAACCATAAAGGTGTTTGCACCTGGGAAGCCACCTGTTGATTACCAAGGAGCTAGAGATGTCAAACCAATTGCTGAATTCGCTCTTCAACAGGTTTGTTTGAAACTCTTATGGGGTGTTTTAATATTTTTTACCTGAAATACAGTGAAACCTGGCTGTCAACGAGAGCTTTTGTTGCATAAGTTATGTTGGGCGTGGGGAGAGTAGATGAATTTCTTGTTTTATTTAAAACAAACAATTTCTTCCAATCACATCAGTGCATTTAAAATAATGGCTTGTGCCTTACTGCTAAGGTGATGTAAAGATTGTGTCCATTTCACTTGCTGTGTTGTCATTCGTGGTTTGCAACTTAATTGACGTTTTTTGTGTTGGTGCCCAGTGAAAAGTCATAATTGGCTTTTTATTGAAATAAATAAATAAATTCTGAGTTACTGCCTTGATTTCTCATGGTAATTTATCAGTTAATTAATGTGATTTGTTACTCACAGTTAAGAACTTTCTTGTGTTTTATTATAGGCAGTAAGTTACTCCAAACTATTGCATGCTTATTTTTTGTTTGTATGTGCAGTTAAAGACTCTATTGAAAGAACGTTTAAATGGAAAAGCAACTGGGGAATCAAATAAAAAGTCAGAACCCAGTGCTTCAGTAGAATTAAACTCTAGCAACTTTGATGAATTGGTTCTCAAAAGCAGAGAACTTTGGATTGTAGAATTTTTCGCACCTTGGTAAGTGTATTCTACAGTGCTTATGAAGTATCAGTGTCTTCTTATGTTTTAATAATTAATTGACTGAACATATTGTACTTACTATAATATTTCCCGCTCAGGCATTAATCATCTTTCTCTTTTTTTTTTTTTTCTTGAAGGTGTGGGCATTGTAAAAAACTGGCACCTGAGTGGAAGAAAGCTGCCAGTAACTTGAAGGGGAAGGTGAAACTGGGTCATGTTGACTGTGATGCTGAAAAGGTAAGCTTATGTGTTATACATCTTTAACAATAACTAGTCAAAAATTCCCCTCTGGTCTTGGTCAAAACGATCCCTCGCTATCTTTATTTTGGTTATTTTTTTTTAACCAAGATTTGCCATGTTGGTTGTGTTCTCAGTCTCTTAAGTAATTGTATCTTTGAAAGCTTTTAAATTCTTGCCTTTTCTTAGTTCTGCATAAGACTTTTAAATTCTGTCTTAATTAGATCAATTTATATTTTTCTGATTGCATTGTTGTTACCAGTCTCTAATGAGCAGGTTCAATGTTCAAGGATTCCCAACTATCTTGGTATTTGGTGCCGACAAAGAGAGCCCGATTCCTTATGAGGGTGCTAGAACAGCCTCAGCTATTGAATCATTTGCTCAAGGGCAGCTGGAAACGAATGTTGCTCCTCCTGAAGTAACTGAGCTGACTGGTCAAGTAAGTGTACTTAACTGCCAACTTGGTTGTGGATTAGTTAGAAAGATAGCATACAAGAAAATTAACATAAGCCTTATCTTTAGGATGTCATGGAAGAGAAATGTGGTTCTGCTGCTATCAATCAAAAGTTGAGGTCCCAAGAGATTTTGAAGTAACAGGCAATGCTAGATCTAGAGTCATTGTTTCTTTAATTTAATGACTAGGCAGAGCAAAGTGTATTTCTTGTGATGATATATGATAGTTTTGTTCATTGTTCTGGGTCTTCCTTCATGTTCTATGTAAACGATTGGTATACTGTTTTTTTAGGATAATCATAGCTTTACCCGATGGATGACATGAATTGGCTATTTTGTCATTCAGTGTTTCATATTGACAAGCCTTTCGTTAGGTAGAAGAGTGCCAATGTTAGACAAATGATAACTTAAGAGAGTGTACTCTCCTAATGAACAAATTTAGAGTGATCTTTTAGGAAAGAGTTTTATACCAACTCAAGTTTTAAATATTCTCTTAAGGGAACAAAATATTAATTTGGTCGAAATTAGAATTAAAGAATGTCCAATTTTTTGTTAAATATGGTCTGCATGCACAATAAAAAAAAATATATTGAATTTATGCAGTATGTATGTACAAACAACCACCGTAACATTTCATTCTTCTGTTCATCTAAATTACATTACGGTGATCACCTCGATTGATAAGGTTAAATAATTAATTTCTAATTCCACTTCTCTCGTTGGATCGAAGAAGTATATGTGGTTATCATTGGTGAACTTGACAATCGTTGCTGCGGACAATGTTTATATTTCAATTTATTTAGAATTTTATTTTGTTATTTTTCATAGATTTGCTTCTTTATTTCTACAAGATGATTAATTATATATTTTGATAAATCTAAATATATTTAATGAAAATTAAACTTCCAAACAAAATGCTGGTAAGATTAATTTTAACCAATGAGCCGGTCATAATTTGGGTTTGGATCGTGACATTTATTGTAATTATAAAATAGTTGTTACTTTTTTTTCACTCGGATTTCAGGTAGAGCACTTTTATTGGCAAAAAAAAAAATTAAAATAATGTTTTTTAATTAAATAATTACGTATTTATTGTAATTTTGGAAAAAATTACGGATCTATTGCACACTGTGACACCTCTTTTGGGCGTCACATGTGACGCCCCATTGAGGCGTCTCACCCTAAGGGGAAGACGCCCAAATGGGGCGTCTCTGTCACTTTTTTTTTTCAAAAGAAAAATTAATTTAATCATAAAACTTCTAAAGACCATAACTTTTGACTCGAGTATCCAAATCAGGTAATTCTTTTTTTGATTTCACATAACTTTTCGAGATGTACGCAATGACATCTCATTTGACATATTTTATTTCTCAAAAACACAATTTTAATTTGCAAGAATGGTATTATAAGAGCGGTTAAACCCAGAAACCTCTGAGTTCTGGATTTGTGATTTAATATAAAAAAATAAATAAAATTTTGATTTGTGATTTAAAATTTTTTTATAATAATTTTTTTGATTATAATAAAAATTTGGTTTGTGATTTAAATTCAAAATAAAAATATAAATTATTATTAATAAGGAAAACAAAATAAAGATTTAATTTGTGATTTAAACTAAAAAATCAATTTGAAAAATCTGTAGAAATAAAGGAAATAATTAAATAAATATTCTAAATTTTTAAGGAAGAAGGATATTATTTTTAAAATTAATGATTAATGCTATAATCTTCTGGGTTATTATTCGTGGTCTGAAATTAATGATGGTTTATGAATGTTTTTCAAAAATAAAATTACTTAAATTAAGCGTGATTGCCTCTTGATTGAAACCCAATTTAGACGTGATTGGTGATGTGTTAGGTTTTGACACGTGTTGACACGTATCACATTTTTAAACTCAGAAGCCTCTGAGTTCTGCGTTTGTGATTTAATGCGAAAAATAAATCAAGATTTGATTTGTGATTTACATTAAAAAAATTTGGTTTGTGATTTAAATTAAAAGTAACAATTATTATTAAGGGATAGGTTATTGTGCCTACTCCCATTTTGCCTACTTTTACCTACCCCTCTCAACATCGTTGGATTACAATCTCATCTAACGGTTCAGATTCAAAAGTTAAATAAAACCCTTTTACTCTTTTTTTCTCTCTCTCTAACTCCACTCTTCTTCCCCCTATCTCTCTGACTCCACCCTTATTCTCTCCTCCCTTGCTTGCGATAAAGAAGACGTACTTGCAAATATCTCTCCCACTGAAAACCAGATACGTTGCTAAGAAACAAAATCGATGGTAGAATTCATGCCTTAACATCCACAGATTAAAAAAAAAAAAAACCAAAATATTAAAAAGAACTACGATGCAAGGAAGAACAAATAATACGACATCATCTTTTTCTTTGTTAAAAAAACAGGAATGACAAATATTATTAAAGATTCGAAAGCTGCAAACACCAAAGTATTTGTGCATAAACTCAAAATTGAGTATCCAATATTATCATCCTGGAAGAAAAGAAGAAGAAAATACAAATTTCTACAGTACTCTGCTTTGTTACCCTTAGAAGAAAATAAGCCATATTTTAGGGCGTTGAATAATTAGGGTTGTTTGGGTTGAAACAAAGGTAAATAAAACCATATCGAATCGTTTAACACGACGTTTGTTAGATCACATTTGGAATGAGAGAGGGAGAGTCTATTTAATGGAAACAAAAAGCCCTTTCCCATCTCTGTTGGTTTAGGTTTCAGCGAGGCCCAGATTCTGCACAAAGATGAGATCAATCATCAGTCGTCGACAAGCAACACCGCCGTAAAAAGGCAACAAAATCAAAAATCCAAATATACAGAAACCACCCTAAGATGGGAAAAAGACAAAGTTATCAATTTCATTCTGAGACGGAACCCTAACATGCTCTGGCAAATTCTATCACTTTAATTTATATACTCCAATTAACTTGTTCTTTTCCAATTCAACCCTTCTCAGAATACAAGTGCATGGACAAAGGATGAAGAATATTTTCCTAATCGTAAAATGTAGACTTGGGCGTCTTCTTCATCGCACACAAGCGAGGAGAGAGAAAGCGTGGAGTTAGAGAGAGAGAAAGAGCAGAGTTAGAGAGAGAGAAAAAGAGTAAAAGGGTTTTATTTATTTTTTGAATCTGAACCGTTAGATGAGATTGTAATCCAACGATGTTGAGAGAAGTAGGCAAGATGGGAGTAGGCACAATATTCAAACTTGGGTGTCTCGTACAGCTATGTCTGGACAGCTGCAGGTAAACAGCCAGATCTTGAGAAGCATGTGGGTGTTGGTGGGTATGGTTATCCTGCTTTAGTGGCCCTTAACCTTAAGAAAGGTGTTTATTCTTCTCTCAAGAGTGCTTTTGAGCTCGACCATATTATGTAAGTCTGTTGTTGGGTTTATTCTAAATGGTAAATCTCCTACTGAAATGAACATATAGATGATTATTACATATTTCTTTTCAGAGAATTTGTGAAAGAAGCTGGACGTGGGGGCAAAGGGAATATGCCCCTAGAAGGCACTCCTTCCATTGTGAAAACAGAACCATGGGATGGCAAGGATGGGGAAATAATTGAAGAGGATGAATTTTCTCTTGAAGAACTCATGGGGGAAGATGCTTCAAGCAAGGATGAATTATGATCAACCAAGAAGGAAATTATACAGAATCAAAAGTTGAGGTCCCAAGAGATTTTGAAGTAACAGGCAATGCTAGATCTAGAGTCATTGTTTCTTTAATTTAATGACTAGGCAGAGCAAAGTGTATTTCTTGTGATGATATATGATAGTTTTGTTCATTGTTCTGGGTCTTCCTTCATGTTCTATGTAAACGATTGGTATACTGTTTTTTTAGGATAATCATAGCTTTACCCGATGGATGACATGAATTGGCTATTTTGTCATTCAGTGTTTCATATTGACAAGCCTTTCATTAGGTAGAAGAGTGCCAATGTTAGACAAATGATAACTTAAGAGAGTGTACTCTCCTAATGAACAAATTTAGAGTGATCTTTTAGGAAAGAGTTTTATACCAACTCAAGTTTTAAATATTCTCTCAAGGGAACAAAATATTAATTTGGTCCAAATTAGGATTAAAGAATGTCCAAATTTTTGTTAAATATGGTCTGCATGCACAATAAAAAAATATATTGAATTTATGCAGTATGTATGTACAAACAACCACCGTAACATTTCATTCTTCTGTTCACCTAAATTACATTACGGTGATCACCTCGATTGATAAGGTTAAATAATTAATTTCTAATTCCACTTCTCTAGTTGGATCGAAGAAGTATATGTGGTTATCATTGGTGAACTTGACAATCGTTGCTGCAGACAATGTTTATATTTCAATTTATTTAGAATTTTATTTTGTTATTTTTCAAAGATTTGCTTCTTTATTTCTACAAGAAGATTAATTATATATTTTGATAAATCTAAATATATTTTAATGACAATTAAACTTGCCAAACAAAATGCTGGTAAGATTAATTTTAACCAATGAGCCGGTCATAATTTGGGTTTGGATCGTGACATTTATTCTAATTATAAAATAGTTGTTACTTTTTTTTCACTCAGATTTCAGGTAGAGCACTTTTATTGGCAAAAAAATTAAAATAATGTTTTTTAATTAAATAATTACGTATTTATTGTAATTTTGAGAAAAATTACGGATCTATTGCACACTGTGACACCTCTTTTGGGCGTCTATCCCTAAGGGGAAGACGCCCAAATGAGGCGTCTCTCATGAGGTGTTGACACGTCACTTTTTTTTCCAAAAGAAAAATTAATTTAATCATAAAACTTCTAACGGCCATAACTTTTGACTCGAGTATCCAAATCAGGTAATTCTTTTTTTGATTTCACATAACTTTTCGAGATGTACGCAATGACATCTCATTTGACATATTTTATTTCTCACAAACACAATTTTAATTTGCAAGAATGGTATTAGAAGAGCGGTTAAACCCAGAAACCTCTGAGTTCTGGATCTGTGATTTAATATAAAAAAATAAATAAAATTTTGATTTGTGATTTAAATTTTTTTTATAATAAATTTTTTTATTATAACAAAAATTTGGTTTGTGATTTAAATTCAAAATAAAAATAAAAATTATTATTAATAAGAAAAACAAAATAAAGATTTGATTTGTGATTTAAACTAAAAAATCAATTTAAAAAATCTGTAGAAATAAAGGAAATAATTAAATAAATATTCTAAATTTCTAAGGAAGAAGGATATTATTTTTAAAATTAATGATTAATGCTATAATCTTCTGGGTTATTATTCGTGTTCTGAAATTAATGATGGTTTATGAATGTTTTTCAAAAATAAAATTACCTAAATTAGGCGTGATTGCCTCTTGATTGAAACCCAATTTAGACGTGATTGGTGATGTGTTAGGTTTTGACACGTGTTGACACGTGTCACATTTTTAAACTCAGAAGCCTCTGAGTTCTGCGTTTGTGATTTAAGGCAAAAAATAAATCAAGATTTGATGTGTGATTTACATTAAAAAAATTTGGTTTGTGATTTAAATTAAAAGTACTAATTATTATTAATAAGGAAAAAAAAATAAAGATTTGATTTGTGATTTAAACTCAAAAATCAATTTGAAAAATATGTATTAATAAAGGAAATAATTAAATAAATATTCTAAATATCTAAAGAAGAAGGATTACCTGATCTAAATTTAAATTATGTTGGTGAGAAATAAAATATATAAAATGAGATGTCATTGCGTAGATCTAGAAAAGTTATGTGGAATCAAAAAAGAATTACCTGATTTGGATACTCGAGTCAAAAGTTATGGCCTTTAAAAGTTTTATGATTAAATTAATTTTTTTTTTAAAAAAAAAGTGACACCTGTCAAAACCTCATGAGAGACGCCCCATTTGGGCGTGTTCCCCTTAGGGTGAGACGCCTCAATGGGGCGTCACATGTGACGCCCAAAAGAGGCGTCACAGTGTGCAATAGATTCGTAATTTTTTCCAAATTTACAATAAATACGTAATTATTTAATTAAAAAACATTTTTTTTTATTTTTTTTGCCCACTTTTATGTAATTAAGTTATAAAATATTCAATTAATCTTTTATTTATCTCGTTTTTGAGCTACGAGTTGTTATCTAGGTTGTCAAAAGAGTTATCAATCTCTTATTCTTATTCTGCATAAGTATTGCAGTTGACCATGCATTTTAGGGGATTAAAAAAAATTGTTTGAGATTCTTAAGTACATATTATTTTTCTTGGCTTAGTCCTATAATTTTTTGTTTTGACCAATAAAATTCCTTCATTGAAATTACTTGCTTATTTTACTCTCTCTCTCTGTTTTTTTTTTTTTTTTTTTGAATATTTTCTAAATGAAAAGGCAAGCAACTGGTACTAATGTGATCACCTAATTTTGATTGGGCTAAAAAATAATAATGAAAAAAAAAGACATTTTCGATTTGAATCCTATTTTTAGCTCATTAAGATTATATCTTATTTTTTTTCTCCAATAATTTATTTTCTGCGCAAGTTATATATATATATATATATATATATATATATATATATATATATATATATATATAGAATCAACTTACACCGGTATAAGAATAATAAATCTTACATCAAATCTTAACCGTTGATTTCCGTGCATCAAATGGTTGAGATTTATTGGGAATTAAAAATTAATTAATGAGTGAGACCTAATAAATCTTAACCGTTAGATGTAGAAAATCAATGATTAAGATTTGGTGTAAGATTTATTATTCTTACACCGGTGTAAGATGATCCTGCCCATATATATATATACTCAATTCAATTTATCTAATTTTATAATTTGGAGAATTTATTTTTTTAGGGTGAAATACCTAGATTGTGATAATAATACTGGAAAGAAAATAGAGCGAAAAAGGGAAATAAAAGGAAATAAATGGGAAATAAAAGGAAAACCAAAAGGAAATAAAAGGAAAACTAAAAAAAGGAAATAAAAGGAAAACTAAACTATATAATGTTCTGCTGACTAACAAAAAAAAACATAACATTCTATCATTCTTTCTTTCTTTGTTTCAATCCTTGTTTCTTTGCTTCGAGCTGATACTCATATATACATCTCTCTCTTCATCTAAATGGCTCCTACCGTTTGTATTGAACCTGAAAATATTCTCTTGAATTACCAAACAAGAAAAAGCAAGAAATCAAGGATGCAAACAAGAAAATGCAAGAAATCAAGGGTGCAATCAAGAAAATTATATTTTGTTATCCTTAAACCTCTTCTCATGAGTTGAGAGTGCTTCTTCGTAGCTATCTCTCTGATGTCGCACGTGAGAAGGATCAACGTCATAAAAAACTGGCAAAACCTCTTTTCCTAAAATATTTTCATGGGTTGTGGACTTGTGGTGTCGTGGACTTTGAACGAATACTGGCTCTACCGTCATATCCACGTGACCTAATCTCACCTGCTGTCTACGTCTCCCAATTTCGGAAGATGTTACAAAATAAATGTGAAGACATCATCTGTACCCGTCCCACATTTGATAATATAGATAACGAAATGAAACAGTAAATGAACACTACTGCTGAAGTTGCTACCCCTCTCTCTATTTCTCAATTGACACTCCGTGGGAAAATTTAGAAGCCATTTCTACCTCTCCCACTCTTGGGAAATTAATATCCAATTAATCTGAGTTTTAAAAATCAATGACTATACTAACTCAGTGGAACGTTTAAAAAATCAAACACTACCATACATATGTTAGAATCATGGAGATGGAAACCAAATTATTAAGCATATTATTATTTGATTAGTTTGTGTCCTAACTACAGTTAGCACACATAAACCTAACTCTAGTTACAATCAGTAAAACAAATTAACTAACCAAGGTTACTTGAGGATTCGAAAGCGTAAAGCCTATCCGCAAAACCTACCCAATCTCACGTTTATACCTCCATCCACGTACTTAAATTTACCAGAAAGACCTTTCTACCCTACGCTAAATCTAATTATAAATTCGCTTCTCCCATATGGAGAGGCCAGGATTTATATTGAGGGGTGAACTATAGAACAACAAAGTATTAGTTTTTCTTTCTGAATTTTCTCTCTGATTCTCGTCTTTTCTCTTCGCTTTCTTTGCTAAATTAAGCGTAACATTGGTGCTTTCATCTCTACTCATCCCCCACATCTTCTCCGCCCTCCTACCTCCGTTCACCTCCATGAGTAGCAAACCTGAAAACATTCAACAAAGTTTGGGTTACTCCGAAAAACCCCCAGAGACGAAAGAGGAACCAAAGGAGGCTGATAAGAAAGAGGAACCAGAGAAGGATGATAAGAAAAAGGGAGGAAAAGGAACAATTCAAGAGAATTAAACTTCTATCATTTTATTTTGTTATTTTTCAAAGATTTGCTTCTTTATTTCTACAAGAAGATTAATTATATATTTTGATAAATCTAAATATATTTTAATGAAAATTAAACTTGCCAAACAAAATGCTGGTAAGATTAATTTTAACCAATGAGCCGGTCATAATTTGGGTTTGGATCGTGACATTTATTCTAATTATAAAACATTGTTACTTTTTTTTCACTCAGATTTTTCAGGTAGAGCACTTTTATTGGCAAAAAAAATTAAAATAATGTTTTTTAATTAAATTATTACGTATTTATTGTAATTTTGGAAAAAATTACGGATCTATTGCACACTGTGACACCTCTTTTGGGCGTCACATGTGACGCCCATTGAGGCGTCTCACCCTAAGGGGAAGACGCCCAAATGGGGCGTCTCTGTCACTTTTTTTTTTCAAAAGAAAAATTAATTTAATCTTAAAACTTCTAAAGGCCATAACTCTTGACTCAATTATCCAAATCAGGTAATTCTTTTTTTGATTTCACATAACTTTTCGAGATGTACGCAATGACATCTCATTTGACATATTTTATTTCTCACAAACACAAAGACATTTTCGATTTGAATCCTATTTTTAGCTCATTAAGATTATATCTTATTTTTTTTCTCCAATAATTTATTTTCTGCGCAAGTTATATATATATATATATATATATATATATATATATATATATATATAGAATAGAATCAACTTACACCGGTACAAGAATAATAAATCTTACATCAAATCTTAACCGTTGATTTCCGTGCATCCAATGGTTGAGATTTATTGGGAATTAAAAATTAATTAATGAGTGAGACCTAATAAATCTTAACCGTTAGATGTAGAAAATCAATGATTAAGATTTAGTGTAAGATTTATTATTCTTACACCGGTGTAAGATGATCCTGCCCATATATATATATATATATATATATATATATATATATATATATATATATATATATATATATACTCAATTCAATTTATCTAATTTTATAATTTGGAGAATTTATTTTTTTAGGGTGAAATACCTAGATTGTGATAATAATACTGGAAAGAAAATAGAGCGAAAAAGGGAAATAAAAGGAAATAAATGGGAAATAAAAGGAAATAAAAGGAAAACCAAAAGGAAATAAAAGGAAAACTAAACTATATAAAAGGAAATAAAAAGAAAACTAAACTATATAATGTTCTGCTGACTAACAAAAAAAACATAACATTCAATCATTCTTTCTTTCTTTGTTTCAATCCTTATTTCTTTGCTTCGAGCTGATACTCATACATACATCTCTCTCTTCATCTAAATGGCTCCTACCGTTTGTATTGAACCTGAAAATATTCTCTTGAATTACCAAACAAGAAAAAGCAAGAAATCAAGGATGCAAACAAGAAAATGCAAGAAATCAAGGGTGCAATCAAGAAAATGCAAGAAAAGACAGAGGGATTCATCGGATGACGACGATGATGAGTGGACTCCGACAAAGACCCTGGTACAGTTTCCTTTACCAATAAATTCCTCTTCTTTTTGCCCCAAGCTTCCCATGTTACTCGATCTATGAGTTTTGGAATTTATATGTATGTGGGTCGTTGTCTTTTTTTCCTTATTTCATGGGTTTATCTGCATTATTTAACTTGTGATGCAAGTTTACGCTCCCTGTGTACGTGAGTTTAATAAATTTGCAATCTTTGAGGTTGAGGAAGTATAATAAGAAATTTGTTTTTTATTATTTATGTTAAATTTACATTATTTGAGATTGAGGTTGAGGAAGTTTAATACGCTCTCTGTATACAAAAATCAGGCAGTGCCAAAAAAAAAAAAAAAAATACACAAAACAGAAACAGTGACAGCATCACCAAAAATTAAAAATGTTCTGTATTATTATTTTTTATTTTTTTTTATTGCTTTAAAAAAATAAAAAAAAGAAAAAACAGTAGAAAATGAGAAAATCTTTCTCAGTAAAACTTTACAGTGACCCAAAGTCTTATACTTTTCACATACCCATTTACTTATTTGCCCCGCTCTGTCATCTTCATACTCTCGCCACTCTCAGCTAGTGAGTGCCATTGTTGCTCCACCATTGTCATCCACAACAAGTTTTCATCCAGAAATCTCATCATTTTTTAAAACCAGCGAGTGCCTTCCGCCACTGTTTGAGGAAGTATAATGAGAAATTTGTTCTCAGCTTCACATCGTTGGTAAGGTCGTGACTTTAAAAGATTATCGTCAATATGGGATTTGATTTTGTGAGACGTTTCTGGTAATCAGAAACAATCTATTAATTAATTATATGATTTTCTGTTTCTTAATTTCCTTTTATAAAATCCTTTTAAATTTTGTTGTTTATGGTAATAAATTTCCTTTTAACCAACGATTCATTAGTTTGTTGTTTCTTAATTTTGTTAAAATTTATGATTTGCTGTCCTGAAATTTCAATTTTTTTTGTAGATATTAATTATATGAAGTGTCAGGCATTTTCAAACAATCTAACAATGGCAATTTCATCTTTTGCACAGGAACAAAAGCAACCGAGAAAATGCAAAAAAGCAAGGGTGCATCCAAGAAAATGCAAGAATAGGCTGAGGGATTCATCAGATGATGACGATGATGATGATGATGAGTGGACTCCTACAAAGACCCTCCAACCTTATGCAGTGCCGGTACAGTTTTCTTTACCAAATTCCTCTTCTTTTTGCCCTAAGCTTCCCTTGTTACTCGATCTATGAGTTTTGGAATTTATATGTATGTGGGTCGTTGTCGTTTTTTCCTTATTTCATGGGTTTATCAGAAACAATCTAATAATTAAATGATTTGCTGTTTCTTAATTTCCTTTTGTAGATTCCTTTTAAATTTCCTTTTAACCAACGATTCATTAGTTTGTTAAAGTTATGATTTCCTGTCCTGAAATTTCAATTTTTTTGTAGATATTAATTACATGAAGTGTCAGGCAATTTCAAAAAATCTAACAATGGCAATTTCATCTTTTGCACAGGAACAAAAGCAACCGAGAAATTGCAAGAAAGCAAGGGTGCATCCAAGAAAATGCAAGAAAAGGCCGAGGGATTCATCAGATGATGACGACGATGATGATGATGATGAGTGGACTCCGACAAAGACCCTCCAACCTTATGCAGTGCCGGTACAGTTTTCTTTAATTATCTCATTATACTTCCTTAAAGATTGCAAAAAGAAACAATCTATTAATTATATGATTTGCTGTTTCTTAATTTCCTTTTATAAATTCCTTTTAAATTTTGTTGTTCCTGGTAATAAATTTCCTTTCAACCAACGATTCATTAGTTTGTTGTTTCTTAATTTTGTTATAGTTATGATTTGCTGTCCTAAAATTTCTATTTTTTTGTAGATATTAATTATATTAAGTGTCACGCATTTTCAAAAAATCTAACCATTGCAATTTCATCTTCTGCACAGGAACAAAAGCAACCAAGAAAATGCAAGAATAGGCTGAGGGATTCATCAGATGATGACGATGATGATGATGATGAGTGGACTCCGACAAAGACCCTCCAACCTTATGCAGTGCCGGTACAGTTTTCTTTACCAAATTCCTCTTCTTTTTGCCCTAAGCTTCCCTTGTTACTCGATCTATGAGTTTTGGAATTTATATGTATGTGGGTCGTTGTCGTTTTTTCCTTATTTCATGGGTTTATCTGCATTATTTAATTTGTGTTGCAAGTTTACGCTCTCTGTATATGTGAGTTTAATAAATTTGCAATCTTTGAAGAAGTATAATGAGATATTTGTTCTCAGCTTCAGATCGTAGGTAAGGTCGTAACTTTAAAAGATGATCGTCAATATGGGATTTGATTTTGTGAGACGTTTCTGGTGATCAGAAACAATCTAATAATCAAATGATTTTCTGTTTCTTAATTTCCTTTTGTAGATTCCTTTTAAATTTCCTTTTAACCAACGATTCATTAGTTGTTAAAGTTATGATTTGCTGTCCTGAAATTTCAATTTTTTTGTAGATATTAATTACATGAAGTGTCAGGCAATTTCAAAAAATCTAACAATGGCAATTTCATCTTCTGCATAGGAACAAAAGCAACCGAGAAAATGCAAGAAAGCAAGGGTGCATCCAAGAAAATGCAAGAATAGGCTCAGGGATTCATCAGATGATGACGATGATGATGATGAGTGGACTCCGGCAAAGACCCTCCAACCTTATGCAGTGCCGGTACAGTTTTCTTTAATTATCTCATTATACTTCCTTAAAGATTGCAAAAAGAAACAATCTATTAATTATATGATTTGCTGTTTCTTAATTTCCTTTTGTAGATTCCTTTTAAATTTCCTTTTAACCAACGATTCATTAGTTTGTTAAAGTTATGATTTGCTGTCCTGAAATTTCAATTTTTTTGTAGATATTAATTACATGAAGTGTCAGGCAATTTCAAAAAATCTAACAATGGCAATTTCATCTTTTGCACAGGAACAAAAGCAACCGAGAAATTGCAAGAAAGCAAGGGTGCATCCAAGAAAGTGCAAGAAAAGGCTGAGGGATTCATCAGATGATGACGATGATGATGATGAGTGGGCTCCGACAAAGACCCTCCAACCTTATGCAGTGCCGGTACAGTTTTCTTTAATTATCTCATTATACTTCCTTAAAGATTGCAAAAAGAAACAATCTATTAATTTTATGATTTGCTGTTTCTTAATTTCCTTTTATAAATTCCTTTTAAATTTTGTTGTTCCTGGTAATAAATTTCCTTTTAACCAACGATTCATTAGTTTGTTGTTTCTTAATTTTGTTATAGTTATGATTTGCTGTCCTAAAATTTCAATTTTTTTGTAGATATTAATTATATGAAGTGTCATGCATTTTCAAAAAATCTAACCATGGCAATTTCATCTTCTGCACAGGAACAAAAGCAACCAAGAAAATGCAAGAAAGCAAGGGTGCATCCTAGAAAATGCAAGAAAAGAAAGCAAGTGTCAGATGATGAATACTCTCAACCCATGAGTTTCGTAGGTGGTAAAAGAGCTGGTAAGGTCCTGCGATCGAGCGAAAGGGTAAGGAATGGGGATGAGGCACAAAGTTCTGGGAATCAACGAACAATCATCTCTTGGCTGATAGACAACAATGTGGTGCATTCAGAATCCAAGGTATTCTGTTACAGTAGAAATAATGTGGTGAAAAATGGGAGGCTATTGCATTGTGGAAGAATAGCTTGTGATTGTTGTGGTTCGGTTTTCTCCATCGCTAAATTTGAGGCTCATGCTGATTGTACAAAGCACAGACCATCTGCCAGTATCTTCTTGGAAGATGGAAGGTCACTGTTAGATTGCAAAAGAGAAGCACTGAGTTCGCAACAAAAAAAGAATGATGTTCTGATGCAGAGCGAAAGTGGTTATGAAGACAGGAACAACAACATTTGTTCCATTTGTAGTTATGGGGGTAATCTAATGCTATGTGACCGATGTCCATCCTCATTCCACCTTAGTTGTCTTGGTCTTGAGAAAGTTCCTGATGGTGATTGGTTCTGCCCCCCATGCTGCTGCAAAATCTGCAACCGACCTTCATGTAGAGAAGATTGTGCAGATAATTATCCGGATAACTGTTTTCTCTTCTGTTATCAATGCGAGAGCAAATTTCACCTTGGATGCGCAAATAATAATAGCTTTTGCAGTGTTGATTGTGGGGATATATTTTCCAGTCTACAGAAAATGATAGGAAAACCAATTCCAGTGGGTGAGGATAACCTAACTTGGACATTGTTGAAGACCGTGAAAAGTGATAACTGTTGCGAAGATCTTGAGAGCTTAAGTCAAATTGAAAGCAAGCTGAGTATGGCTCTTAGTGTATTCCACGAGTGTTTTGATCCAATTATTGATGCTCTCACCGGAAGAAATATTATATCAGATGTTATTTTTAGTAGAAGTTCAGAACATAAGCGTTTGAACTTTCGTGGGTTCTACACTGTGATTATGGAGAGTAATGATCATGTGGTTTCTGCTGCAACCATAAGGATTTATGGTCAAAAGGTTGCAGAGATACCTTTTGTGGCCACTAGGAAGCAGTTTCGAAGACAAGGAATGTGTAGCATCTTGATGAATGAGCTTGAGAAGCAATTGTGTCACTTAGGAATTGAGAGGATGGTTTTGCCTTCCACTGATAGTGCGATAGAGACTTGGACAAACTCATTTGGCTTTGCAAGGATGACAGATTCTGACAAGTCTCAATTGCTTGATTATGCTTTTCTAGACTTCCATGACACCACTATGTGCCACAAACCATTGATGAAAACTTCAATGTAACATTTTGATAGGATGTAAAGAAATCACAATATATGCAGTTTAATCTTAATTAGATTGCTTCATATTTTTCTTTCATTTGTATGAGAGTTGTAGCTAGATATCTCAACTCTGTTTTATCTCTCCATGCTGCGATACTGACTTGAAGGGAACATCTCCATTTCCTACTTAATCCTAGTGTGTAGCGTCATAACTGCAACTTGAATAGCATGTACTAGACAAAAGAAAATGCAGAGTAAGAGAGCAGTTCTAAACCAAGGATGGTTTTCGATTTATTATGGTTTTCGATTTTAATTATACCTCATTACTGTTAGATATTTAGTTATGTTGAATGTGTGTATTTCATTGGGTATGAAAATTATACCAACTATTGTTTGTTGAATAGTTTGTTCCCTATATGTGAGTACTTCATTGTATGTTTATTTAATTTAGATTGAATGCTTACCTAAGCCAAAGAACCTAGGCTGTTATGTTACTGCCATGTTGATTTGAATTTGCTGCCAGGGATCTTCTTTATAACCTTGGCGGTTTTATGAGGGATATTACAGTGTAATAAGGTTAAGACAATGCTTGTTTCTTTTGCAATGTGAATGGGAAGTTGTTATTACGACACTGTTTATTTAAAATACACATGAAAGATTGATTGGGCAATTGAATGTAGAAGTATTGTGGTTGACTTGATTGTGTATGCTGCAAGAATAAGGAATGAACCCCTTGGAGAATCAGCTTGGTGCCGCTGTTTGGAAAAGTGGGCTGGCCACTTGTATTGAAAGTGCTCTATGGTGAACAATTGTGTTTATTGCTTGTTCGTATGGAAAATTTGTGTGCAATTGGTTGTTATGTGAATAAATTGCGAAGATATTTTCTTGCACTATGTCTACTTTATCTTGGACTAACCTTGTGCAAGGAAAGGGAATAAGATTTTTGAAAGAATCCATATATTGCTATTCAAAAATACGGAATAAACTTGGGATTCTTTAGCTTAAGATTTTTCACCCCCCTTTTTGGGTTACTATTTTAGGGGCCTTGATAGTATGGGATCTACCCCAAGAGAAGAGAGTTAGTTTATGTACATCTGCCCCTAAATGGAGGATAGATCAAATGATTGTTTAATGGTTTATAGGCAGAGTTTTTACATGCATTTAGATGTTATGATTCTGTTATGGAGATATAATGTGGTTATGATTATATTTTATTATGTTATGTAGTGATGTATGTATATATCATATATGTCATGATCAATCATGGTGTTGTACCTAAAACAGTTTGGGAAAACATGAAATAAGAGTATGTTACCTTATTAAATGTTCAAGTATTGGACAATATCTTGTAGGCTCAATTTTAGAAGGTCAATTGGATAATGTTGCTTGAAAAATTAAATGCTTGTGGTTGTTTGAGACATTGGGTTCGTTCAGAAACGATGTATTTTAGCATCTAGTTTGTTTTTGCATATTTAAGCAATGAATATGCGAGTAAGGAAGTATTTTTGCTATATTTTTGGCTTACGTGGATATTCGAATACTTATGGACTTGAAGATATTGGATATTGTGTAATATGTATTTAGATACTTTGTGCTATATATCTGGATACCACATTGGAAGAAAATATTTAGATAAACAAGATAACACATCTTGTATTGCAGATCTTTTTCTTTCCTAATCAGAATAGTCTAACGTTCCCCTGTTATAATTAGACATTAGGAACGGCTTTGATTGAAGTTTAAACTTGCATATTTGTTTTGTTTGAAATGTTTGCTGTATTTAAATCCTATTTTATTGAAGGTTGGAATAGTTAAAGGATATATTTCACAAATATAAGGGTCTATTTGATTTGTTTAAAAATAATACAATGAAAAGCACAAAACTCTCTGTCGAACCCTTTAAGGAGATAATTTTATTTATATATATAAATATGTAAAGTTTATTTTTCTTTTTCTTTTTCTTTCTTTTACATAGGCCCACATGAAATTTCAAGACATATATCTATAAGATAAAATTATATTGTAATGTTAATCCCTAGGCCTAAACATTAGGGGACAAAACAAAATTAAGGGTATTGCGCAAAATAAAAATATTTATTCCTTGCCAAACCATGGGATATTTTGGGTATGCATGAAACCTTTTTCAAAATTAAATTTTTTTTTTAATTTTTGTTCCCAGAAACAGAAATGGATAGAAAACTCATTTGGTAAAATCGGTTTAAAGTTTTGTTCCTCGGATGAACCAGTTTAATTTTTGTGTTGAGGAACAGAAAATAGAATCAACTTTTGTTTTTCTGTTCCCTGACATAAAATGAGAAACACTTATCTCTCTCAATCATTCTCCACCTCTACCATCATCACCACCACCACCATCATTCGACACGATCACCGCCACCATCATCGCCGCCGCCGTCGTACCACTAGTGTCGTCGTCACCACCCCCACTACCACGATGCCACCGCCAACACCTCCACCCATCACTACCACCATCATCGTCGTCGTCGTCGTACCACTAGTGCCGTCATCACCACCACGATGCCATCACCACCATCACTACCACCATGCCACCGTCACCACCACCACAACTACCACGCCACCACCACCATCACCACTATCGCCATCAACCACTACCACCATCATTGCAACCACTGCCGTCACCGCCACCATTGCGATCACCACGCCACTGCCACCACCACTGTTATCAACCACCACTACCATTGCCGCAGTTACTGTCGGCACCACCTTCGCCGCCGCCACCAACCACCACCACCACCACCATCGCATCCACTTCCGTCACCACCACCACCATTACACCATGTCACTGCTACCATTATTGCTGCCACCAACCACAATTGACACCATCCCCACCACCATTGTCGCATCTACTGTCGTTACCTCCACTACCACCGTTGTCGCCACCATTACCACTGCTACCGCCGCAGCCACTGCCGTCACAACCACCACCACTATCATCACCATCGCTACCGTACCGCCGCCACCACCACACCATGCCACTCCCCGCTGCCGCCGCCGCCACCATAACCACACCATATGGAAAGGAAAGTGATGATACATATTTTTTTTTATTTAATAGGAATTATTTTTATTATATTATTTATTGTGTTATTAAACACAATTCTCATTCTCGGAATAAAATAGAACATGTTATCAAACACATTTTTTTTCTCAGAAATTGTTTCAAGGCACAGAAATAGAAATGAATTATTTCTTTTTAGAAATAGTGCTAGGGAATAGAATGATTGTCTTGCACACCCTTTTTGTCCCAAAAATCAAAATCACCTTCCCCATCATGACATTAACATGTGAATTCAGCACTCAACAACAAAACCTTTACAGGAACAAACTTTTGGCTCAATGGAAAATGAAAATCCAGGTCGAACTGAATCTTAATCATAAACCTCTTTGCCTTTAGAAACACCTTCAATTTTAATTACAACCACACATTTCTTATCGGAACCTTCCATTCCAGGAGACCCGGATCTGATTGCGTGCTTCCTCTCCTCGCAGCTGCTCAAAGACCTGGACTCAAACCCTCACTTTGTCGCGAATTCCTTCATCGCAACTTCCCCAACATCACCCCAACACTCCATTGTCATTCTCAAAACATGAATATGGTTTAGAGAGAGAAACCAAAAAGAAGGATGAAAAATTAAAATATAAATAATTAGATACATATAATGGGTCTTTATTTTGTAACGTTACATGAAGGAAATTCCTATCATCCAACGGTAAAAGACAAAAACAAAAAATGATAAAAAAGGCTTTAACGATTCTAAAGTGAATGTAGATAAGTTATGTACATTCGCTTCCAAAACGACATCGTTTTGGATTGAAAAATTAAAAAATTATAATGAAAAAGATTATTATAACCTTTAAAATAAATTATAATTACAAAAATACCTTGATTTTCGTCTCAAAACGACGTCGTTTTGGATTCTATGTAAATTAATTATCTACATTGACGCTAGAAAAAGAGAATCCATAAAAAAGTGGGATAAAACACTTTGTTCAATAATTTTGTTTTGTCATATCTTAACATGATCAAATTATTTTTCTTATCACAACTCTTATTTATCCCACATATAATATGGAGCAACTTTAATAATGATTAAATGAGATACATATAATTAGATTAGTCTGATAAAACTATTAATGGTGAAAAAAATATGAGATTTTTTTTTTCTTTTTTGCCACAGAAAACACTCAAATAAAAATGAGAGATCTCATCATAAAAGAAAGAGAGAAAAATAATTTAATGAAATCCACTCATTTTCTAGGTGAGTGATGGAGAAAAAAAAGTTTAGCAAAAAAAGAAAAAACATTAAACCTCATGGAGTTTATGAGTCATGAGGGTTAGCATTAAGTTTAGGAGTTTTGAAAGGTTAAGAGTCAGTCGTTATGTTTTGTTATTAAGTTTGGTTTTAATTGTGGTTTATGGCTATTTAGTGTTGCAGTTTTAGAAAGGCAAACTATAGCCTATAAATAGTCTAGTATATTGTTTGAGAAATACAGAATTGAGAAGCAACGAAGTTTAGTAAAATATTTCACAGAAGTTTGTTCTCTTTCTCCACAAGTCCTCACGACATTCTTGAATAGTTGTTTTATTTGTTGATTTTGTATTTGAGCGATCCTACAAATTGGTATCAGAGCTATGGGAAAAAAGAGCGAGTTAGAGGTGCCACTCTTCCATGGAGTTAAGGATGAAGCATTAGATTGGCTTCTTTGTTTGAAGGAACATTTTCGGAAAGAAAAAACCTGGACGGAAGACAAATGGCAGGTAGCCATGAGAAGACTCAGAGGAAGCGCAATCAAATGGTTCCGTACATGGAATTGCCACGACTTTAATAATATGTGGAAGGATTTTCTAATGGCCTTCATAACAAAATACTTGCCTGGACGTTTTGATCTGATTAATGAAGAAGATGAAATCTTCAATGATGAAGATGAAGATGATGAGAATGATGCGGATGAAGAAGAGACCGAGATGGCGGAATCCGAGGTTGCCAACGGCAACCCATCCGCAGAGGAGATTTACGTTTCAGAACGCGTAAGAGACGACTCGGAGAAGAAGACGATGGAGATGACTGAGAACAAGGGAGCCGAGATAGAAGAGGAGGAGAACCAAGGAGCCGAGATCGAAGCGGAGAAGGACGGGAATGACGAGTCCATTATCGAGGTAGAAGACTTCGTGGAACCTGAGTGTCTGGAGACAGAGTCGAAAATCGAAAAGGAGATTGAGAAGCTGAGGTGCTTGATGGAGACCAACATGGAGGAGACTGCGAATCCGAGTTCCGTGTTGATAACCGGGATGGGGGAGATCCTGGCTAAATCACCGAGTTCATCTTTTGGAGAAGAGCTCGACCCCGGCGTGATGAGGTTGACTTCGGCGACCGGCATAGGTCGCTGGTCCGAGATGCCATTGAGGAGGTGCGAGGAAGACGGCAATGAAGGAGCCGAGAACGGCGAAAAAATGGAAGGTGCATTTGAAGAAAAGGATGTGGTCTTGAAGAGAAAAAGAGGTTTTGTTGACAATACCAATGATGCAGAAATTGGGATTGGCCGAGGAAATAAAATTGTGAAAGCAACTGATACTGGGAAGAATTTGGGTGACGAGAAACTTGCAGATGAAGAAGTTACAGCGAATGGAAACAAGGAAAGTCCTGCTAATGAAACTGAAAATATCAGATTGAAGAAGCCGCCACCGGATAAAATAAAATATGTTCAGAAAAATAATTGCAGGGAAGATATTTTTTTGGTGCTAGATGTTTTTTGTTAGTGATCAAGATTGAAGAAAACAAGCGCGATCAGAAAGTTGAAGAAAAGCAGAAGCAACACGAAGAAAGAAAGAAGCATTTAAGTTTACGGGGGAGTTTTGTTAAGTAAACGTTAAATGTTACTTTAATGTGTTTAAAGTTGTCAGTTATGGATAGTTTATGAGTCATAAGGTTAACATTTATCTTAGGAGTTTTGGCTTGAATTTGTCGGTTACGGAGTTTATGAGTCATGAGGGTTAGCATTAAGTTTAGGAGTTGAGTTTTGAAAGGTTAAGAGTCAGTCGTTATGTTTTGTTATTAAGTTTGGTTTTAATTGTGGTTTATGGCTATTTAGTGTTGCAGTTTTAGAAAGGCAAACTATAGCCTATAAATAGTCTAGTATATTGTTTGAGAAATACAGAATTGAGAAGCAACGAAGTTTAGTAAAATATTTCACAGAAGTTTGTTCTCTCCACAAGTCCTCACGACATTCTTGAATAGTTGTTTTATTTGTTGATTTTGTATTTGAGCGATCCTACAGTAACATAGTTTGCAATGCATCAAAATTTATGGTTGCTATTCTAATGACGGCAGGTTCTGAATTCAAATGGAGTTGTTCTTGTTGAATTCTTTGCTCCATGGTGTGGTCATTGTAAGGCTCTAACTCCTACATGGGAGAAGGCAGCTACTGTCTTAAAGGGTGTAGCTACTGTGGCAGCACTTGATGCTGATGCTCACCAGTCATTGGCTCAGGTTGTTTTTTGTTCCTTTCAGTCTAGTCTCCATTTTATGTGAAGAGAGATAGATACGAAGACATTAATACAGGGACTCAAATTTTGGCAGGGCCCCATTATGTAACATCTTTGTGTCTATCTCTCAGATAATATGAGAGGATATATTCCCTCATTTTTTTATATTATATGAAATCTGTGAAATGATGAATATGATGTATGTGTTGTTTACTTGTTAATCAACCTTTCCTGGATATGAAGATGCAATATTACATGTTTAAATTTTCTACAAAATGTACACCAAAATTACCATTTTTGGACCAAGCATGATAGACTTTCCTATACATCACGAATAACCACTGGGAACTTGGTAGTTTTTTTTTTTTTTTTTTCAAAAAAAAAAAATTTAATACCATGAATTGATCTCATCATTTCAGCCATTTGAGATATAAGGATGCTTGTAAGACATTGTTGCATTTGGTGACATTGTTGCATTTGGTCAAAGAATCTACGTATCATGCAAAATATGTCGTATGTATAAAGATTCCCCACTTCTTGTTTCAAGCATTACTTTCTATATATAAAGCAACAAACAATATCTCTCTTGCATTTGTTCTTTGTTTGTATAACCTGGATTAAATAAAAGAATATTTCTTTGGAGCAACCCTAAAAGAATTTTTCAGTGTATAAACATTCTTTTTCTCTCTTACATAACCTCTATTATTGTTTGCATGGTTAAACATATTATCCTTTTCCTTTTACTCTTGTAGGCTTCTACAGTTACGATGTAAACGTTGTGCTATATTCTTCATTAATTATAAACTTTATATTGAAAACTTCAAAAACATTGAATTGTGTGTGTGATTTATTTAATTCCATATAGGAATAAGGGGTAAGAGGATTTCCAACCATAAAGGTGTTTGCACCTGGGAAGCCACCTGTTGATTACCAAGGAGCTAGAGATGTCAAACCAATTGCTGAATTCGCTCTTCAACAGGTTTGTTTGAAACTCTTATGGGGTGTTTTAATATTTTTTACCTGAAATACAGTGAAACCTGGCTGTCAACGAGAGCTTTTGTTGCATAAGTTATGTTGGGCGTGGGGAGAGTAGATGAATTTCTTGTTTTATTTAAAACAAACAATTTCTTCCAATCACATCAGTGCATTTAAAATAATGGCTTGTGCCTTACTGCTAAGGTGATGTAAAGATTGTGTCCATTTCACTTGCTGTGTTGTCATTCGTGGTTTGCAACTTAATTGACGTTTTTTGTGTTGGTGCCCAGTGAAAAGTCATAATTGGCTTTTTATTGAAATAAATAAATAAATTCTGAGTTACTGCCTTGATTTCTCATGGTAATTTATCAGTTAATTAATGTGATTTGTTACTCACAGTTAAGAACTTTCTTGTGTTTTATTATAGGCAGTAAGTTACTCCAAACTATTGCATGCTTATTTTTTGTTTGTATGTGCAGTTAAAGACTCTATTGAAAGAACGTTTAAATGGAAAAGCAACTGGGGAATCAAATAAAAAGTCAGAACCCAGTGCTTCAGTAGAATTAAACTCTAGCAACTTTGATGAATTGGTTCTCAAAAGCAGAGAACTTTGGATTGTAGAATTTTTCGCACCTTGGTAAGTGTATTCTACAGTGCTTATTAACATCTTTCTCTTTTTTTTTTTTTCTTGATAACTAGTCAAAAATTCCCCTCTGGTCTTGGTCAAAACGATCCCTCGCTATCTTTATTTTGGTTATTTTTTTTTTAACCAAGATTTGCCATGTTGGTTGTGTTCTCAGTCTCTTAAGTAATTGTATCTTTGAAAGCTTTTAAATTCTTGCCTTTTCTTAGTTCTGCATAAGACTTTTAAATTCTGTCTTAATTAGATCAATTTATATTTTTCTGATTGCATTGTTGTTACCAGTCTCTAATGAGCAGGTTCAATGTTCAAGGATTCCCAACTATCTTGGTATTTGGTGCCGACAAAGAGAGCCCGATTCCTTATGAGGGTGCTAGAACAGCCTCAGCTATTGAATCATTTGCTCAAGGGCAGCTGGAAACGAATGTTGCTCCTCCTGAAGTAACTGAGCTGACTGGTCAAGTAAGTGTACTTAACTGCCAACTTGGTTGTGGATTAGTTAGAAAGATAGCATACAAGAAAATTAACATAAGCCTTATCTTTAGG
>NW_026897463.1:0-32768 GCF_033153095.1 Gastrolobium bilobum | reverse complement strand
AATCCATGCTAATAGAGATCTCGGTATGTGGAATCGAGTCAAATCTGGAACCACGACACTTAAAGCCAGGGAGAGCAAAGTCGGGTTAATTATTAAGGAGGCACGAAATGCCGTCCTAAAACTTAGGCGAACGCTTATATAAAAGACTTGCAATAAGCCTAGTCAAAACTAAAGAGCCTCGACAAGAGAAGCCGAGCTCAAAGCACCAGCTACACCAAGGCAAAGGCAGGATCATAGTACCTCGGTAGGGTCGACCTATCAATCAAACTTAGGCACCCCAGCAGTCCGAGCTTCCGAACTGCAGGGCTGGGGGGCAACTGTTTTGGAATATTTCCATATCCTAACCACCTACCCAAGGAAAAGGATAATTACCCAATTATCCTAACAATATAAAATAGTAAGGCTGCTAATGATAGAGTCCCTATCCTAACAGAAAGGAAGTTGAATCATACCACAACTGGGAGATCTACACAAACCCTAGAGGTAACCCTTATAAATAAGAGGCAAAAGACCTAGGTACACACTTTTAACCTATTTACTATTACGGCCAACACTGTGCACACACCCACGTCTTGGCTATAAGCATATTGCTTGTGCGCAGTGATTGGGATATTAGCTATAGGCCAAACACATACCTACTTCTACGGTATCTCTGAGCGCATACCATACGGTATAGCAATACAGTCTTTCCAAGACCGAACAACATGCTCTCTATTTTTTTGGTATAACACCCGGTTCAGTTTTTTCGTTTAAGTAAAAATGTTGAAACTTGCGTTTTTACCATTTTTACGTTTTAACACGGAGTTTCTACCAGTTTTTACGGAGGAGAGTTTTTATTTGCGTTTTATTATGTATCACTTCAATAAAAATATAAAAACATAAGTTTTTACGTTTTTATACTAGTTTTTGACAACAATGATTTGCTCCCTTATAATTTCGACCATTGTTAATTATTTATGAGTCTATGTTTATCAATTCGCATTATAATTTTTTTGATCAAATGTCTTTTGGAAATAATTTGATTATAATCGTTTTTTAAAACAACTCAATAAGTATATATTCAATATTTGTTTATTAAATAAAAATTTGTTATTGTAAACATTAAATTTACAAAACCTGCATAATTAACATAATAATCTAACTAGCAGTCCGATAATTCTATTGTTTTTTTTATTCCATTCCATTCTATTTTATTACTGTTGTGACTTGGATTTGTTGTCTGTCCATTCTTAAGCGAATAGAGCATCATGTCAAGTTTTTTAGAGAAATGTTACAAGACATTCTTTTAGGCACTTATTTCAAAACAAACTGTTATTCGGTCACTTCTGCACATTTGCTTTGTAAATTGTCGTAAGAAATTATATTAAAAAGAATGTTCAAAATATAGGTTTTTAGCGTAGCAATTTCATTTCGAAGGATGAACAAGAAAATAAATATTAATCGCACTCAGATCATTAATCTAATATTCTCAGCCAAAAATTTTGTTAGGGCTTGCGATTTCATTTCTATAGTATGTTTATCTTCTTGGGACTCATAACTAGAGTTGACATTGGTAAATTGTGTTGCTCGTGCTTTGATGAAAGTAATGTTGGATTGGGTTATTGCCGAGACTTTTCTTTCTTCTGTGTTTTGCTTCTAAAGGAAGTTATTAATGCCTATTAGTTTTGCAAATCATGATAGCATTATAATAATATTGATTATCTATTCACATCGGATTCAATAATTCCGCTGTTGGTATAATGTTATTTTTCTCTCAAACACTTTTAATTGAATGGATGATACTGTGTTCAATTTGTCAAATTTGTGTATAATTGAATTTAATTATACAAAGGCATCTTTGTTTGGTGTAGAGCTACTGATGTAAAAAATATAGAATGAGATTTCCGCAGTTGATGTTGGGCTTCTAGCTATTGTTCTCCAACAAGTCTTCATCATTTCCTCCTCTTCAATTAATATAGCATGATTTGTTCCACAATTTTATCTCTTTGATGTCTCTGCTTATGTAATTTCAGAGTAATTTAGAAACTATGGCAAACGAAGATCTTGGTGCTGCCATATGTGCTGAGGAGGTTTGTTTCCCTACTCTCTTTCTCTTGGGTTTCTATTAGTTCTTTTCCTAACCCTTTTATCTGTGTATTGTTTTCCTTACTTGAACCAAATGGCAAAACTTTCATTATGTATTGTTACTCAAAATATATGTTGGGCTGTTTATGATATCATGGTAGGACAGTTAGCAATGGGAGCTATTCATGATTTTTTATAGTGTGTTTAACTCTGCATATCTCATTGTTTTGGCACTGTATGTTACTTTAACATTTTCCCAACCTCCATTGGCTAATTTAGTATATATTATATGCCCATGTTTCTACAGTTGCTGTTTCATTTACTTATAATGCTTCTTTCTGTTTCCATAATATTATAGTAGGTTTGAAGAAGACACTGTTCAATGTCTTCCAAGATGGTTTATGCCATCCAAAGATGGCGTTGGTAATTGACGATCGCTTGAAAGTGTGGGATGAGAAAGATCAACCTCGAGTACATGTTGTCCCTGCATTCGCTCCATACTATGCTCCTCAAGCTGAAGTTAATTTGTTTTTTTATGTAGTTAGAAGCCCAATACCTTCAGTTGCATGTATGGAGTTTCATCCTTTTTTTGGTGATATGACCTGATTAAACTTATTTGTCTTGTAGGCAAGCAATTTTGTCCCCGTCTTGTGTGTTGCAAGAAATGTTGCTTGCAATGTTAGGGGTGGTTTCTTTAAGTAAGTTAATCCTTTTAAAAGTTATTTTGAACAGTTATTTCTATTTGGCTTTGCATCTAAGGTTTTGCAGGAGGGTCAGGCTTTTGGCTTATTTAAGTTAATTAATTGTACTGAGACAATTTTTTTTTTGCAGATTTATCGTAGAGATGATCGCCCAAGATTAAGTCATACGCTTTCTAATTATCATTCTTTATCTGGTAAGCTATAGCACTTGTTACTACGTGTTTCATTGTTTCTCTTCAGTCTCTTCCCCAAGTATTCTTTTCCTATATTTATGGTGCTCTGCAGTTATTTCGCCCCGAGAATGTAATTATGAGTGAGCTTTTGTTTAAGTTGGTTTTATATTGAATTAAGGTTATTTCTTTTCTTTTCTTTTTATTATTCTTTTCTTGTGACACAAGGATATACCTTTTCTATTTAATAAATTGTCTTTTCAGATGATTTCCTTTTATTGTCCTTCATTTTCTTTTTCACTTGAATGTTTTCTTATGGTTTCGTTTTTGTTTTGTTTTCTGATGGGGTGTTGTTAACTGTTTTTTTTTTTTTTTTGTATTTTTTTTCCAGTTCTTTTTGTTTTAGTCTTATCATTAGAATGATATTATGTCATTGTTGTTATGAAGGTGATGACATCCCCTTCAGTAGGTCATCTTCTGGCCACAAGGATCTTGACACTAAATCTGGTCATTCGGTATTTCATGATGATACTCCGGCTGCAGTACTATTACACTCCCCCTTCTTACTCTGATGGTCAAATCAAGAACATACACGACAATGGAAGTGGTTTACAAGTTCAGCGTAGCTGGGATGATATCCCTGTCGATACGAGAGTTATGGTAAGGTGGAGAAAATTTGTTGCTCTCCGGTTGATACAAGCCCCTCTGCTTCTTCATCTGTTTTTGAATTGACAGTTTGTATCCATAGCTTTCATTGTATATTCTCATTTTGCTTTATAGTTTGAGCACTCTGGGTCAAGATCACTGAAGGTTCAGTCAGCCTGTTGGTGTTTCAAGGCTGCTGTTGATGTCCTATTTTTTAGGAGTTAATTAGTTGTTTTTTTAAATTGATTAGTCTTTTGTTTAGGAGTTTGTTTACTGCATTTTACTGTTATTGCTTTGTTAGTTTGTTGCTGATTTTGTGGACCAACAAAATCAGCTGGTTAGTAGCAACCGCATGAGCTCAGTTTTGTATTTAAAAACAAGTTCATTAGTCAGAATAAAATAAGCTGTTGCACAATATTGTTTCTGATGTTTGTTTTTCTCATAAAAGATCAACATTGGTATCAAGAGCCTTCTTGATCTTAAGGGGCTGTGAGTGACTTGAGAAATTAATGGAGGGAGGATCGAGTGGATCAAGAGCCTTCTTGGTTTTTTAAATAATTAAACAAATCTGTTAAAAAAAATTAAAGTCTGTTAACTCTCATGTGCACCCGACAAAATAATCATTTTTCTTCAAGAGATTAAGAACTCCCCAGTAAGGCACCTACTAATATATTTTTCTCTTTTTTTTTGAGATGTAAGGGTTTCTGCACTTTTAAGAGTCTAGCTCTTTTTTTTTCCTTGTTATCTGCCTAAGGAATTTATTGTAGGCTGAAGCTATTATCCTCTTTTGTTTGGTTCCCATCTTTTAAGGTGCATCTATTTGCTACCCAAATGTTCCCAATTCTGTTTTTGTATCATTGGATTTCCTGTTAACTGCATGAATAGGTTTTTTTGCAGCCATTATCCTCTTTTCCATAACCCATTTTTTAGGGTTGATACACCTGTTAACTGTTAACTTGCATTTGTGTTGATTAACTGTGCTGCACATCATTTTCAGCTTCTATTTTGACACAAGCAAAATTTTTTGTTCATTTGTCATTTTCTGACTCGAGCAGTGCTACTCTTGAAGTCTGTAGATTATGGTTGAATGGCTGAAATACTGGTACAGAGGGCAGGTTCTCCAGATGAATTTACTAGGCTAACAGCTATCACATGGGTAAGTGGAATTGCAATCCTTTGACTTAAAAGATATGTATTTACTGTTATCATACTTTATGCTTTGTATTGGCATCTTCTCAAAACTAATATTTCTTTTTCGATCAAAAGGAAAATTTTCAATTACTTTTTTGTGAGTCATTTGTGCTTTCTTATTTTAACAGATAAATGAGTTTGTCAAACTTGGTGGAGACTAGCTTGTTCCTTATTATGCTGACATTCTTGGAGCCATTTTGCCGTGTATATCGGATAAAGAAGAGAAAATTAGAGTTGTAGGTTCACTCGAGCTTTCCTTTTTTATTCCCCCCCCCCCCCCTCTCTCTTTTTTTTCTTCTCTCTGTTTTTCCCCTTTTTAATCACATGGATAGAACAATAAGTTTGAAATTATCTTTGGCTTATGCCATGAAGGCTGATCCAGCTGAAGCATTTGATGTAGGAGCAATCCTCTCCATTGCCAGGAGGTGTAATTTTTTGTTTTGTTTTGTTTATTTTATTTTTCTTGAGAAAAGAGGCCAGGTTTGGATTTTGTAATACATGAAATTGAAATATTTTGGATTTGATAGTGGAAAAATTTGTAATATTTTTTATTTATTTTTTTAAAAAAATTCCTTATAATTAGCCACGGTTATGTCTGTTGCAAAATAAAACTTTTCATCATTGGGATCCAAATCGTTTAGCCATGAAATAACGTGGCTAATATAACATAAACCGTGGCTAACTCAATGTTACCACACTCATGCAGACCGTGGTTAAAATAATGCAACGCCCGTTTTAGCCACGGTTTTTATCACATTTTGCCACGATTTTTGTCGTGGTTAAAGAGAAATTTTGTTGTGTGTTAAGCGAATAGAGCATCATGTCAAGTTTTTTAGAGAAATGTTACAAGACATTCTTTTAGGCACTTATTTCAAAACAAACTGTTATTCGGTCACTTCTGCACATTTGCTTTGTAAATTGTCGTAAGAAATTATATTAAAAAGAATGTTCAAAATATAGGTTTTTAGCGTAGCAATTTCTTTAATTTTTTCCCTTTTATTTCCAAAAAAAAAAAAAAAACAATTTCTTTAATTAAGATTGAAGCCAACGAATCCCGTGTTGAAAAGATTGTAAACTGGATCAATTCGATAAAATTAAAATAACTTCACTAGATCAATTCTAAAATAACTTCACTTTATTTATATATATATATATATATATATATATATATATATATATATATTGGTGTAAAATGATCTTGACCCATATATATTCTTTATACCTATCTTTAAAAAAAAAAAAATTCATTATATATATTTCACGGGCCGCCAAATCTCAGGGCCAAACCAATAAGCACGGGCGCCCCATGCTCCACGCCACCACCATCTTAAATTAAATCGTCCTTAATTCTTATGTTGTCTTTTTAATTGAAAAATGATAATCAAAGTAAAAGAAAAACAAATATGGCCACTTAAAATGGGAAAATTATTTTGGTATTTTCTAATTCAACGAACGAGATAAACAAAGAAGACAGGTGATTTGGATTCTTATGTCTAAGACCTGTTCCTTTAATTGGGTTTTTTTTTTGTTTTTTTAATTTGTAATGTTACCTAACATTTTCCCTTGTTAAAAGTAACAAAAATAAAAATAGGTGTAACAACTTTGCCAGAATAGTGTACTTATGTGGTTATGTATAAAACTTAAAAAAAAAAAAAAAATTAAAAGGTTAAGGTCATATAACATTACAAGATAATACATCACATATCACAAAAATGTCATGTATATAGTCACATGTACATGTGATAATTCAAATTAACATGACATGGCACGAATACACTTAACACAAACATAATAAGAATTTAAAAATAAGTCAAAATTTTCAACACAAGTATGACCTGCTTATTTTGCTAGTTGACATGACACAATACAAATAACATACCAATCACAAAGTGTGTTATTTATTATATAAGTTTTGTCAAGACATGAACGAATAACATGTTAACCACATAGTGTATCAAGTATTATATAGGTTGACATGACATGAGATTAACCTATAAGAAAATTAACATAGATCAATTTCGCGTTTACAAGTTGACACGTAACACGGCGTGAGTTTTTTCATGTCAGTTTTTACCAACACACATATATCACGAATTTGGAAACGGGTCAACTCGAACACGAATTTCTTGTATTGGGTTAGCATATCGTTTTGAAAATTATCACATCCAGTTAGAGGCTCATAGTCTATAGTTAGCTAGTTGTGCTGGTCCCAAAATAAATAAATGTATAAGAGACCTCTTATAACCACCTATACTATTACATACATATGTACAACAACAAAAAATATTGACAAAATGTGGAAAGGTGATCCTCTCAATGATTAGTCCGCTTCAAAAGAAGAAAATAGTATATCGAGGAAGTCCTAGTGAAAAATGATATGCATAACCCAATTAGTCTTGGAAAATACCATTTAAATTCCATTTGTCGGATATTAATGTTTAACCCCATCCAAATTTTTATCTATCAAAAAATATTATATCTATTATGATGTTAGCCCAAAGAGTAGGTGGTCAAAAATGTAACACTCCGTTCTAGAACCGATTTGTTAACATCACGTATTGCATTAGGCGCAGTTACAATCACAACAATTGAATTAAAGTACGGATAAACTTTTTCCTTTTTCCGTTAGTGAATGTTTATATATAAAATCAAATCCGTAATTAAAACAATTCCAATAGTTGTAATCATAACTTAAACTATGTGTGGAACACCTAACGTAATTTTATTTAAACCATACGTTGCTACCCTAGTGTGCCAAGTAGTCCCCTTAGATCAACAAGGCTTATAAACTCATTTTTATTGTTATTAAACACTAAACATCTCCACTCTTTACTTATTCAAGAAATTCCTATACTACTTTTATGGTCCCCATCTTCCAATATGTTATAGAATTATCCATTAGCTATGTATGGGTTCAAACCGCGCTCGAATCAGAGTACCGTAGCTCAAGTTATGAATTTTTGAAGAAAAACTGCTGAATTTGATAGGGGTCCCGCGCTAAGAGCGCCAAACCCGCGCTGTGAGCGTCAACCTTGCTGTCATTTTCGCACCCTACAGCGACGACAGCGCCAACTTGGCGCTCAGAGCTCCACGGTTCTGGAGATTTCACCATACTTTGATATTTAACCCATAACTTGTGCTATACTTATCCGATTGACACAATCTTGGTCTCGTTGGAAAGCTAAAAAAAAGATTTATAACTTCCATTAAGACACAAGGGTCCAAATCTATCATATAGGATATGAAAAATGGACAACAAGACATGATTTCCTTATTTTTTTTTCATTAATACTCAAGCTATAGGCCTTCTTCCACCTAATTGACACTTTATAACCATTATAAGACATCATCCTTACAATTCTAAGACATACATTTATCAAATAGGCATCCATGCCCTTCAATCATATATACAGTGAGTACAATATTCAAGTGTCTCTAATACATAATCATGGGACTTAGATACAAAACACTATGATCAAATCTTTGGCTACCATCAAAGAAAGAGATACCAAGGGAGATGAGCATAGGCTAAGTCCATCAAAATAAAGAATGACATACATATAACCAATGGCTTTCAAATATCAATCCTATACATAGAAACTACAAAATGACATGCATAATCCCAAATGATGCAAAATCTTCATGTATCAACTAGTCCATGTATGGCCACTTACCAACTGAGGCTCCTGCAACATCTTTACCTGAAAGGGGGATCCCCACAACACGGGGTGAGATATATAAATACATCTCAGTAAACCAGGGTTCCTTGGAGCATCTCCCCACCCCATAGTTCACTCACAGTATAATAGCAATAATCAGTAAATAATGCAGTAAATACATATCTATGCAGTGTGTAAAAATATCTCCAGGAGACATCCCTCGAGCTCTCATGCCGTCCTAAGGATACTCAGATGCACAATAATCCTACTGGCCAGCTAAACTACCAAGTATGAATTACGCATCGTCATGCAACATACAAAACATAGGGAAACACCATCCTATGCCACACCCAAAGCATACACATACGTATAACAAAGCATTAAACTACTTTATTGCATTTACATACACTATCAATAACCATTACCCATTCCGGGCTTGATGGAACAATAAAAGGATTAACACCCAAGATCCAAAGGCTTACCTCAATGAGCTTCAAAGCTTAACCTTTGTTCACCACCAATGAGCAATAAACCAAGCTTCACAACAATACCAACAATCAATACCTACATCAAGGTACTAGACAATCTATCAAGGCAATCCAATGAATACCAATATTGTCATCAACCAAACAACATATTCACACCACAATGGCATGAACTTACCAATTCAAGTAAGCTAATCAAGCTCCATGGCTTCCTCCAATGGTTGGTCCTTCAATGTTGGTTCACAAGGTTTAATCCTATCACCACAAGGGACACAATCAACCATCCAATTTACAATTTGCTCAAAATGCTAGAAAACTCACAAACCCCAAGCATGAATTTTTCCATATATTGAACAATAACCAAATGACTATCTAATCTCATTTCTACCGTTTATTTATCATCTACAACAACTTTTACAAAGGGCTTAAGCTTCAATCAAGCTCTAAACTACCCCACCATGCACCCAATTTCTCAAATAAAACCCTAACATACCCATCACCATAAAAAACATGGAAAAGCTTGTATCTAAACATGAACTCACCTAGAATCATGCAAGGAAGAGACTGCAAGCCTCCAATCAAAGCAAATCACTCTCCAAGCTCCTCAATCATAAGTGGGTCACCACTTTCACCACCATTTTTCTCTCAATGCAAGGCTTTTTGGTAGATTATGGATTAGCGGTTGTGTTTGTCTCTCAATTCTAAGCAAGATTGGTCCAAGAATCAAAGGATTTGGTTGAGAAATGGAAGAGTTGAGTTTTGAAGCTTCTCTCCAATGGTCTCTTTTCCCTCTGTTAGTCACACAAAGATGGAGCAAATGGGGTGATTTTCATGTGTTTTGTCACTTAACTTAAGTTACCTCAACCGGGTATAAGCTCATCTATCTATTCAACTTCGTTCTCTTTCAAACTTTACCCAAAGGTCTGGAATATTTTTCTAGAAATATTTCCACTTTTACTTTTATATTTTGGGTACATTTGCCTACACCCATTTTTACCCCATAATTTTCACTGAGTGCACTTTTTACCTCAAAAGTGACCCCAATTTATATAATTAGGCCTTATACTTAATTTTACTCATTAATACATGCTTAATTACTTAATTACATGTAATTTACTAATTAATGAGGCTAGGACTATTATAAAAAAGGAACAAAACCCAACCTTAATGGATGAATGATTTTCTAGTATGAAACCAAAGTAAAAGAGGACGATTAGCATCAGATATAACGAGCCAGCTGTAAAAAAAGTACTTTTCCCTATAAGATGAATCTTTATGATTTTTCTATAGAGCGTACCATTCTTATTGATGCATTGCATAAGACCCTGAGTGTAATGAAAAATAGGTTAAGGTCCTTGTCCCAAGGCTAGGTGCCACATCTTCACCTAAATTTGGTAAAGGTATGCCACGAACCTAACACGTTTATGGGCAAGATGGAGGGCAAGAAATGCCAAGAGGCAAGGATGCGATTGGGAAAAAGGAAAGAAAAAGGAGTACACATAGTTTATCTTGGTTCATCCCAATATAGGGCTACATCCAACAAGTTTGTCACTATATTTGTGTCACAACGCTCGTTACAATGCACTTAATTATAAGAAAATTGTGACACCCTCCCCTGTATGCATCCAAGGGAGAAGTCTGCTAAATCCGATTAGAGTCACAACGTCAGTGTACTCAATTAAAGTAAATACATTTTGAAGTCAAGTGATAAATACTTGTATAAAAATTGAAATTTCATGAGTAAGACCGCTAGGAAAAAGAAATACTTTTGGAGCTGAAATATTAACTAATTCAGAAAAACTGCCTATCTTACAAAAATCATATAAAATCGAACTCACAAGCTTTTGAAATGGAGTTTATATAATCTGAAAATAGACATCTGGGGCTTTCCGTACATATAAAATTTATTGTATTTGGAGATTTGTAGCTCCGGAAACAGAACTCGCAAGATGCATGTTGAATCAGTGCAAAAATCCGAATTTAATGCATGCAGAATTTGTTTTGAAAAAATTAAATACCATCGGCTAATAGAACTCAGATTGCTTCCAATACAAATCAACTACACAGGACCTAATCATTTCTATCAATTAATCGTCATGAACCTACACATTCTTAACCAACTAAATCGTACTTTACATTCAGAAAATTTAATATTCTTAAGAGCTGAAATTCGATGACTTAGTAATAAAGTATGGGGTTACATAAGTCCATAAAAAAAAACATATCACAAAAATTCATGCTACAACCATGTTTCACAACAAAACAGAACACAAATTCTAAACTTGTCAGTCTCCAAAATATTACATCAAGTTCAACGTTCCACACTCAAGCCAACCAAAAACAGTGAACACACGTAGCATGACCAAACAGTAATGAACTCAAACAGAATTTTTCCAAGACCATTACTCCATCAAATACTTCTTCGTCCTCCTGCAATTTTGTAAAAATTGAACCCCAAAGGGTGAGAAAATTCCCAGTAGTGTGATAGAATATCCAATAATGCAACAATATTAATTTAGATACAGAATTTCCAAAATTGTCACATCCAAAACTAATTTCCGAACAGATAGCAAAATGCAACAGAATGCGTATATAACGCCAGAATATTGTATGTATATAGCACTAAAGTGCACATACTAACTAACTAAACTCAATGGAGATTCCATTTGGCCTTAACAGAGGGGAATTCCAATTGAGACCTATGCGAACTGAGGCACGGTTCCTTCTCCCTGGTACCTGAGGGATGCCTATATGATGCATGCTCAAACATATGCTTCATTTCATCAAATATTTCGATTTCCAAAACAGCATGTATAATGATGTATGAAATGCTATGTTTTGCTTCACACACACATGACCAAAATGCAGATTTATGATGTTCATGAGCATGACCAGAATTCAGAATCAAAAAAATCATAGTCTCATTACTATGACACCAAATTTCGAACAGAGTGTGTCTCCAAAACAGAATTCCAACAAGTTACCTTCAAGGTCAGATTACACATGCTTTCAAACAGAATATTATGGAGACATATGAGCAACAAATCAAAAATCCATGGCCTAAATTAATAGTCACACAAGGATAATCCACCAAACACTTACATTGATGCTTTAAACTTTTAACCACAATATCACCAAATCAGTCCACTTTTCTAGAGGCCTGCACACCTATACAAATAGGTATCAAATCAGAATTTTATTTTATTTTTCCTATAAGTCACATGTAATTTCCATGCTTCCAATCCTAGGATTTAATCGGATTTCATGGTTCTATACTAAATTAATTTTCTGACTTAAGATTAATTTACCAATTGTTATCAAGTGACGTAACCATAAATTCCTATGCATGTAATTAGATTTTCTTGACCATCAACTAGGTGCTTCAAATTTTCATTTATATAACATTACCTACAAGGCTTAGGAGTGCGCTAATAAGGCTTAAAGCATGTTGTCTACATAGGTTATTAACACATACAAGGCTTGACAAAAACACTAGTCCAAAGGAACATTCCCGTGATCCATGAAGAGCTATCTTCCAAGCTAAAAAAAAATCGGTTCTTTATGCTTGCATGCACCAAGGGCCAAGGGTTTTTTGACTGAACAGAAAAGGGAAAGGAGAATGACAAACACATGTTCTCCTTGACTACATTTACAAAGCCGAAACAGTGAGGTGAAAGGGACATGATTTACGCTTTATTACCTTCTTGCATGCACCCAAATGCTCCCACAAATCGGTCAAGGAGCGGCAACCAGAGGATGAGCAGCACCCTCACCTTCCTTCTATGCAAGAACTCGAGTTTTAAATCTGCATGCAAGGGGAAACTCTATCAAACCGAATGGATTCAAGAGAAGCATGACATAAGAGGGGACACCTTACCTTCTTGGTTGTTTGATGCTCGGCCGAGGGAGTGTGGAGAAGGGAAGAAGAATTTAGCTTAGGAGTTTAGGTGCTCTTCCTAAGGGAACTCGCGGCCTTGGGGAGAAGATGAGAGGAAAGGAATTGCAAGCTTAGATTTCTGTGTTCTTCTTTGGATGCTTGCGGCTTTGAGGGAGATGAGAGGTTGATTGTATTCTGAACACAAGAGAACAACCAAATCAGATTAGTTTCTCTACATACAATGCGCACAATGGGTGATAAGGGAGGTGAGTGAGTTGCTTCTTGACCAATGCATGCAGATTGCTTTAGGATATGTTGGTCCAAATTCTGCACCAAATGGCACAAATCAGATTTGCCTTACTCTCATTGGGCGCATGGAAGGTATGAGGCTGACTTGAGTTGGGATACAATGACAAGCAATCAGCTTGCTTTTTCACTGTACTAGGCGCATGAAATGGAGAGATAGGGATGTATAGATGTTGACATGTGGTACTACTTGACCAATGAGGATCAACCATGCAGATTTCACTTGGATGATTAAGTGATTAGTTAAAGGCTAAGGGATAAAGGATTTTGGGCTGATTAAAAGTCCTCCAAGAGGAGGATGGGTCGTCGCCCTAAAGGATCATTGGGTCTAAAAATTAACTTCCTAATGGATCACCTATCTCATGTAATATACTAATAACTATTATTTCATGTACCCACTAAGTAGTAACTAGGGTCTCTACATATATTGTAATTAAAATTAATCATATCCTACACATACTTATGTTTCGAATTCAAAGCATGCATTCACATCTATAATTGCATTTTAATATAAGCTTCCTAATTTATGCGGGATGTTACAAAAATAGTAGTAGGCTTAGAAAACCATAAGTTGAAAAACTATTCATCAAACTAAGGCCAAATTTCTAAATGAAAGAGAATTACAAAGTAACCTAAGGCTCATAATAGTATTAAACCTCTACGAGTATAGGGTTTCTTCCCCTGAAGCCCCACCTGATCACCCCTAAGCAAGATCCTTATTGGCTTCATCTGCGTTAGGGATATGAATTGTCGTCTTGATGCAAAGTTGGAGCCATTCTCAACACATTCGAACTTTGTAATGCCCCATTCTAGAACTGGTTTGTTAACATTACGTATGACATTAAGCGTAATTACAATCACTACAATTAAATTAAAATACGATAAACTTTATCATTTTGCGTCAATAATTGTTTCTGTTTAAAATCAATTTCGTAATTAAAATAATTCCAAAAGTTGTAATCATAACTTAAACAATATGTGAAACACCTAAGGTTTATTTAACCATGCCATACATCACTCCCACAAAGCACCAAGTAGTCCCTTTAATCCAACAAGTCTTAAAACTCATTTTTATTCATATTCAACACTAAACATCTTCATTTTTAATTACTCCAGGAATTATATAGCTCCTCTACGATCCTCATCTCCACTATGTTATATATCTCTTCGTTAGCTACGCATGGGTTCAAACTGCGCTCAATTTGGAGCACCGTAGCTCAAGTTATGAATTTTCTAAGAAAAAGGTGCTGAAATTCACAAGGTCTGATGCTGATAGCGCCAGAAAGTGAATTTCCCACTGTATTATGGCGCCGTCAACGTCAACTTGGCTCCAGTGTCAACCCACTATTTGACGGGGCTATTAGCACTGCGGGTCTGGAGGTAGACTCCAAAACAGGAAATTTCAACCTACTTTGGTATTTCACCCATAACTTGGGATATACTTATCTTATTGACGCAATCTTGGTTTCGTTGGAAAGCTAAAAAAAAGATATATAACTTCCAAGAAGAACAAAGGATCCAAATATATCATATGGGATATGAAAACTCCATGGGCAAGGAGGAGGGGTGAAACATATTAAAACTCATACCTAAGCATATCTATTCTCATTTTTCAATAATCCATTAGGTTCTAAGTCTCTCACTTTAATGAAGTCTATTCACCAAGTCCACCTGTACATAATTGTTTTACTATACTACACATATACCTGAAATTTCACTAATACCATCTTCATACTATAAACTCATCTCAATTATATATTTATTATTCACAGTACTACAAGGTTCGCCTCTGCTAATACCGTACATATCATAGATTTGTTCACAACTTTTACTTATAATATATTTTTTTAAATTTCATCAAAAGTCAGACAAAATATTTAAGTCTATTTTCCTTAAGTCCTCTAATCTTCACATTTTACTCACTGCCATCTCTTGTCCATGGAGCAGTCAACACTGCAGCCACAGCATCAGGCTAAGGACTTACATTCGGTGCTCCAGGGTTGCCACACAGGCTTCTTACGATGACCACACATGTAACACAAAGAAATGGGCTGATCAGACCCACACTAAAGAATCACATATGCAGTAATCGAAAAGAATCTACGTACAACTATGCAGCACATAACACAGCTATACATTATCAGAGTTCCCTAACAAAACTGCTCTGATACCATAAAATGTAACAGCCCGTTGTACACCGGTATTGTTAACATTAACTATGATATTAAGCATAGTTACAATCACAACAATTCATTTATAAAAAACGTGAGTCAACTTTTTCCGTTTATTACGCGAGTATTTAAATCCGTAAAAAACGTAAAAAATAAAAGCTATGACCATAACCGTAAACTCTTGCGGAATACTTGTTTAAACTAATTTTATATCCTATTTTACTTAATACAAGACACTAAGGGGTTCCCATAAACCCACTTAGCCAATTTCTCAATCTTACGTTTTCTACCTATCCGAACGTGGTTCGGTAATTATTTTTCTGCGGACACACCGCACAAAACCAGTCCTTTATCTTTAGTTATATTTTTTTCTTACTTAAATACCTTTCCAATTAGCCATCACACGGGTCATTTCGATCTCGTTTGCTCCGGATATCGCCGTTTGAAGTTGGGCAAGCAAAACTGTCAACCAACCCCTAAACAGCTCAAAACATCTCTCACTCCACGAATTACTGCAGAAAATCCACTCAACCAATTGCTCTCAAATATTTATAAAGAAAACTAGACACCTTAAACTTCAATTTGACATATCATACACTTAATTTGACCAAGTAACAAAGCGGGAATAAAATTCTCAAAAACTGCCAGAAATAGCCCCTGCACAGGTGCGTTCTGGGCAGTCCGAGTTCACAGGCTTCTACAGGGTTGCGTCCAACCTAGAAAATTCTCAGATTTTAACACAATGTAGGGGACATCTCAAGCATTAAAATGGCGTATGGAACGTCCCTATCGTACCTCTATGAAGGGAGATATGCTCTCCTGAAGTTCGCCTAAATTCTGCCAATTCTACAGAAAATTCGCCAGAGTTTCCTTTGTTTTTCCTAAAATCCCCAAATTTGCAAATGCTCTCTAGTACCTTAAATGTACCTAATAACCAATGGGTGGCATACACAAGGACCAACAATGCTTTGGGGTACTTACAACCCAACTCAGTTTATAGTTATTACACAATTCATGCCATATTGCTCAATTTATAAATCCTTAACTGATTTCAATCACCAATGTCCATTTACATGCATTTTCTAAACATACATATCATCATAATCCTAAAATAGGCCTAAAGTCCTTCCATCATATTACATCAAATATCCAAGTTCAATTACAGCATATTACAACTTACAATTTCATGACTTTAATTTAGAACTTGAAACATAAACTTTAAATTACAACTTGAACTTCAAATGACATAAACAACTAACTAGACTTAGGCAAAATGACAAAAACAAATATGACAATGAATCTCATCTTACTTACATATGGAATGTTCATGCCCCAAGTCTAGCCTAGGCCCAATGGCCACCAAAATGCAAAATACTAATAAGTCCTCCAACGACTCATCCTACGGGCCTCTTGCCCGCCGCTCCAGTGCCACTGCTACCTCCTGAAATAAAGTCCCCAAGACGAGGTGAGATATACGAATATATCTCAGTAAACTAGAGGTTCTGGAGAAAACTTCGCCCAGTGGCTCACTTCGATGCATATAAATAATATACAATAACATCTGTAAAAACGGGATATAGCAAGGGATTTAGAGAAACTGGGAAATATCGGGATACAAAATATGACGAAGCGGGATGGTAGCTACCAATACCGCGCAACGTCCTCGGCATATATAAGCCTACGGGTCTCATCCAAGGCGTGTTCCTAGAACATCCAACCAAGGTACCCCTTCCATCCATATACACCCGAGACATTCCTAGTGTGCTCCTATCCGGACCACACACCACGACCCTAGGTCAACTGGAACTCCTCCTCGGAGACCTATCCAGTGGAAGTCCGCAACGCCCGAAGGCAAAAACTGTCTACTAGCCAGAGACTCAGTACATAAGTACCCTCATAAATACTACATGCATGCTCATGTTATTCTACACTACTCATATACATTTTCTACCATCACCCTCAACGGGTATGGTGGAACACACAAGGGGAACAAGCCCCAGTACCAAGAGGTTACCTTATTAATCCTCTCCACTTAGCTCCACAGCAGTATGCTCTCTGAGCTCTTTACTCAACATAATGCCCACACAGAGGATATTCCCAATTACTCAAAACTCATACGAACACATGCAAGTTAACAATTATACAAGCATTGTTCCAATCACTTACCTCAATCCCACTTGGTCCAGGACCAAGGGCAATCCACCGACTCACAGTTCGGGGTTCAATTCACCATACGACAACCTACAACAACCATGTATGAATCATCAGTACACGACAATTCTATCAAAATACGAAAAATGCCAAAATTCACCCCTACACCTTGTAGGTTCGGCCTCTTAAGGCTTATTTCAAAATTTATTTTTCTAAATTTTCTTTCTCATTTTATTATACATCCTTAGGTTGTCAAAAGGTCATACCAAGTATCGTTTCTCACTTTACGTCTTGTAAACAATGTTTTGCCTAATATTTCACTCTAGGATCCTTATGACTTTCAACACCATCAACCATTTTTCATTGATTCTCCAACCTTTAAACCACCACACAACCCCTCTAAGTACCATTTAGCACATCATGCATCACTCAAATAATTTCCAACAACATCCATTCCTTAATTTCCCTATAAAGGCCGAATTGCACATAAGCCATTCCAAGGGATTTTCACCCAATTTTAACCATTACACACCTCATACAATCCCATTATATCAACATATAATCATACAACAACTCACCAATACAATCCTAACACATTTTCAAAATTCAAAGTCATGACAACCTCAAAATTTTCTAAGTTACAAAACCATATTTTGCACCAATAATTTTCATGGCATTTCTAGCTCTAACACATCATTCTAAGACATTATCATCTAATGCACATTTTCTATTTGAGCTCTCTAACATCACAAATCAAACAAGCCCTCTTTAGGGTTCATAAACAAATTCGAAAATAAATCTTCAAATCAATCCATGAGGGGTGTTGAAACTTACCCACAATTACATCACAAGACTCCTCCTAGAACTCGCCAAGCAATGGCTCAAGAAATCAACCCCAAAAACACAAAAATCCTAAGAATTTCGTGGCTGTAAATGCCTCTTTTCTCACAATAGAGAGGGTTTCAAGGGAAACTAATCGGTGGAACGGGTTTCGATGATGATTTCCATCGAATTTCAAGACAAGAATCACTCGATTCGGTTAAGATTTGATCAAGTTATAGAGAAAGAATCAAAAAAACTCCATGGGCAAGGAGGAGGGGGCTGTCACGGTCTTGAATGGGGAAGGGGAGAGAGAAGATGTCATGTAAATGTGATTTTAAGTCACTTAAGCCATAGGTGGGTCCCACACGCGATTTAACTTTAATCAATCACTAATTTCAACCACAAATTCATGACCTACGTATTTTTCTCGTTCATGTCATATTTTTGTTTTCTCAAAATACTGATAAAAATTTCACGCTTATCGGTACAATTATACCGCAGTATTTTTATACCGGTAAAAACACTATTCATTGATTTTTCTGAAACTTGCCTATCCATTCAATTTTTCCGTTCTGAATCCATTTCCAGGGTTCTTTTTATCATCTGAGACCTTCTACTCAATTTTATCTTCCTAGGGTTGTGTGCATGGCTAATTACCGTTTTGCCCTTTCTTTGTATTTTGGCCTAATCTTCAGGATTTTCACTAATTCTTCCTTTTTAATTCTCATTTAATATATTAATATTTAAACTTAGAAATGTGAGGTGTTATACTGCACATTGCACGTACAACAGCTGCAGAAATGTAAAACCTATATATATATATGGAAAGAAATGAAAAGCCAAAGAAAGTGGGGGAAATTTTATACAAGTTTGAAAGGAAGGATGTTGCATCATGATTCAGATTTGTCGTCATGATAATTAATGTTGGACCATGTGTATGCTTAATTAGTTTCAATTCATGCTGCAATACGAGTGCGAAGCCTTCGCCTTTAAATAATCATACCAGTGGATAGGGATGTTCATCAACCAATCCAAACTGATTTAAACTGCGATGATCGAACCGAAAAATCGATAACCGAATAAATCAAAAATTGAAAAAAAAACCGCAAATTTTAATTGGATTGGATCGATTTTCGAATTTGGTTGATGAAAATCGACCCAATATATTAATTCCCCTCTACCTACTTAGATATTTTCCCAATCATAGCCCAAAAAATTCTTAACGCAAGACCTATTAACCAAACAACTAAACCCAAGAAAAAACCTTGTTACGTCTCATCAATAATATTTCATCTGTGTAGAGTTTCATATCTCATTGCCCAAAAAAAACTATATTATCGTTTACTGATGTTTTTGTATTTCGAAAAAAAATTACAAAGGCAATATATACAAAAGAAATTATTTGCAATGAAACAAATTTTAGGATTTTCAAAAAACTGAAAAAAAAAATTGGATTGGATCGGATTTGAAAAAAAATCCAAACCAAATAGATGATTATGTGATCAAACCAAAGGGATTGGATCGGATGATTTTTGCTTCCAAAACAAATTCAATCCAGACCGCGAACACCCCTACCAGTGGACCACAGATAAACCAAACAGCTAACGCTTCAAAATTTTCAAAAAATATAGAGAGCTAGAGACTTCCAAATCACTTGGTTCTAAAGCCAAAAGTGTGTCAAATCCTCTCCTCTTCAAAGACAAACCATCATTTTGGGTGTTTTGGGAGCAATGGAGTTTGAGATTTACCTTCCCTAGTGTTCTAGTATAATTTATGGTAAGTTTCCCCTACTCCAATTTCATTTTCATGAAATTTCAAGAAAGTTAGGTTTTGTGTATAGTGCCATCCGAAAATTGGTATTTTGGGAGATTAATTATGATTGGTTGTTGTTGTTTCATGTTGTGGAGTTATTCCCAACAACGTTGTGGGTGATTCTAACCGATTAAAACCTCCATTAGACCAAGATTGAATTTCTTGGGAAAAATCTACTGAGAGGGCTTGAATCAAGTGAATTAGAGGCGAGAGATCAAGCATTGGCTTAAGTTTTGGGTGAAAATTTGACTCTTGATAAAATCCAGAATTCGGTAAGACTATGGAACATGTGTTCTTTAGGTTGAAATAGCCATCTGGTTGATGGTTAGTGTTACATTCATAATATTGATTGAATGTGTGATATTTGAATAGGTAACCTTGCTTAAAAGTGTGGTATTTCAAATATATTTCCAAGTTTGTGAAGTTGCTTGAGCCTAAAGAAAGCTTTGGTTGGGAGCTACTAGAGATAAGCTTTTGATCCGTAGGGTTAATCGCCCATTTATTCCACCAGATTCCTAGGGAAGATGTTTATTTAATATGGTATTTTGAAAATGATTTGTTATATGGTGCTTGTGTGTGTATGTATGTATGTCTTGTGCCACACAAGATGGCGTTTCCTTGTGTGAGGCATAAGAGGGTGTTTCCTTATGCATAGTATGAGACAATGTTTCCTCATACGGGTATGTTGTAAGACGGTGTTTCCTTGCATAATGTATACATGTTGTATTCTCTGGCCATTAGAATTCATTATTGTACGCATTCATTGACACACATATTCTGATGCATACATGATTTTTATATTGTTTTATGCCTGAAGTGAACCTGGGGGTGGAGTAGCTCTTCAAGGACCCCAAGTTTGCTGAGATTATTATCTCACCCTGCGTTACGGGGATTATTATAACACCCCATTTTCATAACACGAGGAGCACGTCCTCACTCAAAATTTATTTTTATAATAAAAGATCAATACAATTTGATTCACTCGATTATTTTTTATATCCAATAATCTAGTTAAATTGTTAATATTTTAGGTTGTGGTTTCAGTTATTGTACAAAGTAATAACTATAATTTACAGAGTCCAATATGCTATTTTCAGAAATTTGGTAGGCTTGACAGACCAGCCCAAACTTCAGAGATCTCATCTATCATTCCTGCTCAGATAATGATAATCAATTGTTCATCATCTTCTGCCACATCATAGCACATTCGTAGACTATCAAACTAATCTCGCTGCTTGAGATTGTTATATTCAATAAACGCCTCTTGCCTATAATGGGAGGGTAAGAAATTATGTCGTAGTAGCTTCTTAATGTGCCTAGCATGTTCTTGTGCGTCTGAGCTGAAATATTTCTTCATAGGCAATGGTGTTAGGTCCATGAGGGTAATTGGAATACGCCCATAAACAACTTCAAAAGGACTATTGCAGATGGTGTAATACTGCAACCTATTATAAGCGAACTCCACTTGTGCCAAAATTAATTCCCACTGCTTAGGACTTTCTTTGATCAAAGTCTGCAGTAAATTTCTCAGACTTGTGTTCATGACTTCTATCTGGCCATCAGTTTTAGTTTGGGAATGGTTCTATGAACTAAACTGCAGCCTGGTTCCATCAGCCTCCAAAGGGTGCGCCTGAAGTGGCTCACAAACTTCATATCTTAGTCTAAGGTGATGGACTTGGTACGTCGTGTAATTTCACGCAAAAACAAACGAGCTACTCATGAAGCGTCAAAGATCTTACTACAAGGAATAAAGTGGGTTGTCTTTAAGAATCTGTTTACCACCACAATGAATGATAAATACAATTAAATTATTCAAAGCATGTCTCAAATTTTAGATCTCAACTCATGCAAAATTAGTTGCTTTCTTTTCCTTGTCAAACAAAAATCATAATCATAGCTACTACTTTATTTGAACTTAGATTTAGTCGTAATACAAAAATTGTAATCTGTAAGATTTTAAATTGTTGCTTCTTTGAATAGGCGAGTCATGCTTAATGGTCATAATTTTGGTTGACTCCGAACTTCTTAACCTATTATTGATTGGGTCATACACAATAAGTCATAATTACATTATAATGAACTAAATGACAACTATGATGTGACTTAATTAATGTTTTTTTTCTATTTGTGTTGTTTCTCAATAGCATCATAATAAACCTTAGTAACAAGGTGTCTCAAAATTTCAAATAACACTAGCTAGTTAATATGGTCTGCTCCAATGTTGTCAAAATCGAGTTTCTACGTAGAAATGGAAGGGGATGGAAGAAACCTAGATCGTAGAAATGACAAGAAATGTAAAGTTTCTACTATTTAAGGTCAAGATACAAAATCATATGTATATATACATATATCTATATATATATATATATATATGTACATATATGTATATAAAAAAAATATCACATAAGTCACTGCTCAAAATTTAATGAACAATTTCATATTTAAAAGATACTGTAACATTCTCATCTCGAGCTGGTTCAATTAACATACATGTGATATTTAAACATGCATCAGTGAAAGTCTTACTTAATCTATTAACTCGATTAGCGAAAGTACGAGCTAACTTTTTCTTTTCTTTTCTCTCTTTTTAATTCACATGATATAGTGCAACACATACATCTTTTCTTACTTGTTCATAACATACTTTCTTTTCATTCTCTAATACATCCGTGATTAATGACCATAGTCAAAGATCATCTACCATCAGGATATGACCACAAGTGTCATTCCAGACGGAGTCTCAAATCGGGCAAAGTTCTGTTTGTTTCTCGAATAGATATAATCCCACCCTCATATTGTCCTAATAAGCACATGCATCATAATATATCATATATATCACATATGACTATAAAACTCATCCATGGGCGCATGCATACAAGGCTCAGTGCGTCTAAATCTAACAACATGTAATAATCACAAATCAAAATATACTATATCTCATAATAATGCATGAATACTAAAATGTACATGCATCGAAAGCCAAAAGTATGTACCACACATATACAGGCCGTATACATAACTCTAGATCAGACATCATGATCCCTAAATAAATAGAGCACCAATACAACAATACATGTGTTATGGAACATTTCCATATCCTAACCACCTACCCAAGGATCCCTTAAAGGATAACTATCCAATTATCCTAACAACATAAAACAGTAAGGCTGCTAAGGATAGAGTCCCTATCCCAACAGAAAGGAAGTTGAATCCTACCACAACTGGGAGATCTACACAAACCCTAGAGGTAACCCTTATAAATAAGAGGCAAAAGACCCCAGGTACACACTTTTAACCTATTTACTATTATGGTCAACACTGTGCACACACCCACGTCTTGGCTATAAGCCTATTACTTGTGCGAAGTGATTGGGATATTGGCTATAGGCCAAATACATACCTACTTCTAAGGTATCTCTGAGCGCATACCATACGGTATAGCAATACGGTCTTTTCAAGACCGAAAATTGGCGCCGTCTGTGGGGAACGACAAATTTCGACTCCCATCCATGGTGAACACGTGCGATATAGAACAAAGCCACAGATTGGAGGCTAACTCGCGCACCCTGAAATTGCTGAAACCATATATATATATATATATATATATATATAAGGAGGCAAACCCTACCGCAAGAAAGGCTTTTGATCCTCCGAGAGACTCTAGAATAGAGCTCTAGATCTAAGCAGATGAAGATATGACAGAGATTCTCTTCATCGCAATTCAAGATTTAAAGCTCGGCATCAGCCTTGAGCTCCAAATCAGCCCAGTGAAAGGCTTCAAGTTTAATAGCTCGGCCTCGGCCATGAGCTCCAACTTAGCCCAACCAAGGGCTTCAAGTTTAATAGCTCGACTTCGCCCTTGAGCTCCAACTCAGCCCAATGAAGGGCTTCAAGTTTAAAAGCTCGGCATCAGCCTTGAGCTTCAACTCAGCCCAACTAAGGGCTTCAAGTTTAATAGCTCGGCCTTAGCCTTGAGCTTCAACTCAGCCCAATTAAGGGCTTCAAGTTTAATAGCTCGGCCTCATCCTTGAGCTCCAACTCAGCCCAATGAAGGGCTTCAAGTTTAAAAGCTCGGCATCAGCCTCGAGCTTCAACTTAGCCCAGTGAAGGCCTTCAAGTTTAAAAGCTCAGCCTCAGCCTTGAGCTTCAACTCAGCCTAATTAAGGGCTTCAAAATTATTAGCTCGGCCTCGGCCTTGAGCTCAGCCCAACGAAGGGCTTCAACATTAAAAGCTCGACATCACCCTTGAGCTTCAACTCAGCCCAATTAAGGGCTTCAAGTTTAATAGCTCGGCCTCGGCCTTGAGCTCCAACTCAGCCCAATGAAGAGCTTCAAGATTAAAAGCATGGTATCATCCTTGAGCTTCAACTCAGCCAAACTAAGGGATTCAAGTTTAATAGCTTGGCCTCAGCCTTGAGCTCCAACTCAGCCCAATGAAAGGCTTCAAGTTTAAAAGCTCGGTATCAGCCTTGAGCTCCAACGTAGCCCAATGAAGGGCTTCAAGTTTAAAAGCTAGGCATCAGCCTTGAGCTTCAACTCAGCCCAATGAAGGGCTTCAAGTTTAATAGCTCAGCCTCGGCCTTGAGCTCCAACTCAGCCCAACGAAGGGCTTCAAGTTTAAAAGCTCGGCATCAGCCTTAAGCTGCAACTCAGCCCAATGAAAGGCTTCAAGTTTAATAGCTCGGCTTCGCCCTTGAGCTCCAACTCAGCCCAATGAAGGGCTTCAAGTTTAAAAGCTCGGCATCAGCCTTGAGCTTCATCTCAGCCCAACTAAGGGCTTCAAGTTTAATAGCTCGGCCTCAGCCTTGAGCTCCAACTCAGCCCAATGAAGGGCTTCAAGTTTAAAAGCTCGGCATCAGCCTTGAGCTTCAACTCAGGCCAAATAAGGGCTTCAAATTTATTAGCTCGGCCTCATCCTTGAGCGCAACCCAATGAAGGGCTTCAAGTTTAAAAGCTCGGCATCGACCTTGAGCTTCAACTCAGCCTAATGAAGGGCTTCAAGTTTAATAGCTCGGCCTCGGCCTTAAGCTCCAACTCAGCCCATTGAAGGGCTTCAAGTTTAATAGCTCGGCCTCGGCCTCGAGCTACAACTCAGCCCAATGAAGGGCTTCAAGTTTAAAAGCACGGCATCAGCCTTGAGCTTCAACACAACCCAACTAAAGGCTTCAAGTTTAATAGCTCGGCCTCAGCCTTGAGCTCCAACTCAGCCCAATGAAGGGCTGCAAGTTTAAAAGCTCGGCATCAGCCTTGACTTCAACTCAGCCCAGTTAAGGGCTTCAAATTTATTAGCTCGGCCTCGGCCTTGAGCTCAGCCCAACGAAGAGCTTCAAAATTAAAGCTCGGCCTCAGCCTTGAGCTCCAACTCAGCCCAATGAAGGGCTTCAAGTTTAATAGCTCGGCCTCGGCCTTAAGCACCAACTCAGCCCAATGAAGGGCTTCAAGTTTAAAAGCTCGGCATCAGCCTTGAGCTTCAACTCAGCCCAGTTAAGGGCTTCAAATTTATTAGCTCGGCCTAGGCCTTGAGCTCAGCCCAACGAAGAGCTTCAAAATTAAAGATCGACCTCAACCTTGAGCTCCAACTCAGCCCAATGAAGGGCTTCAAGTTTAATAGCTCGGCCTCGGCCTTGAGCTCTAACTCAGCCCAATGAAAGGCTTCAAGTTTAAAAGCTCGGCATCAGCCTTGAGCTTCAACTCAGCCCAACTAAGGGCTTCAAGTTTAATAGCTCAGCCTCGGGCTTGAGCTCCAACTCAGCACAATGAAGGGCTTCAAGATTAAAGCTCGGCGTCAGCCTTGAGTTTCAAATCAGCCCAATTAAGGGCTTCAAATTTATTAGCTCGGCCTCAGCCTTGAGCTCCTTCCAACGAAGGGCTTCAAGTTTAATAGCTCGGTCTCGGCCTTGAGCTCCAACTCAGCCCAATGAAGGGCTTCAAGATTAAAGCTCGGCCTCAGCCTTGAGCTTCAACTCAGCCCAGTTAAGGGCTTCAAATTTAATAGCTAAGCGTCGACCTTGAGCTCCTCCCAACGTAGGGCTTCAAGTTTAAAAGCTCGGCCTCAGCCTTGAGCTCCAAATCAGTCCAGTGAAGGGCTTCAAGTTTAATAGTTTGGCCTCGGCCTTGAGCTTCAACTCAGCTCAGTTAAGGGCTTCAAGTTTATTAGCTCGGCCTCGGCCTTGAACGCAGCCTAATTAAGGGCTTCAAGTTTAAAAGCTCGACCTCAGCCTTGAGCTCCAAATCAGCCCAGTGAAGGGCTTCAAGTTTAATAGCTCGGCCTCGACCTTGAGCTCCAACTCAGCCCATTGAAGGGCTTCAAGATTAAAGCTCGGCATCAGCCTTGAGCTACAAATCAGCCCAGTGAAGGGCTTCAAGTTTAATAGCTCGGCCTCGGCCTTAAGCTCCAACTTAGCCTAACCAAAGGCTTCAAGATGAAAGTTTGACTTCGACCTTGAGCTCCAACTCAGCCTATTGAAGGGTTTCAAGATTAAAGCTCGGTATCAGCCTTGAGCTCCAAATCAGCCCAGTGAAAGGCTTCAAGTTTAATAGCTCGGCCTCGGCCATGAGCTCCAACTTAGCCCAACCAAGGGCTTCAAGATTAAAGTTTCACCTCGGCCTTGAGCTTCAACTCCGCCTTAGTCATAGCTTCAGAATCCGCGATAAAAATAAAGACGGAATTGGAGAGATATGATTATAGCAAAAAGATCACACCTCATTCCGCGATTAAAATGAAGACGGAATTGGAGAGATGTAATCCTAGCAAAAGGATCACACCTCGTCTGAAAAAATAAAATAAAAGAAAGATGGAATTGGAGAGATCGTGATATTAGAAAAGGATCACACCACAATTTGAGATAAAAGAAAAACCGAGGCGCCATATAATGTCGGACTCCTATTCAAGATTTTGGCAACAAAGCCAAATGACAAAGTTTACGGCCCAACAGGACAACCTCAAATTAAAAATCCATCGCTAATGAAGCGTTGCTTAAAGTAGAAAGCCACGGTATGCAAAACTGGGCTCAAACAAAATATGGAAAAAAGTCTAGTCCAACAGTAAAGCCACGGTACGACCGGGCTAAAATTAGAAAGGCAAAGATACCGCCTTCAAAAGTGTAGACAAGGCAAAAGCCAAGTCAATCAAAATAAAAGTCACGGTATACGTATTCGGGCTTAAAATTGAGGAGGCAAACTCCTCCTTCAAGAATCCAAGACTATGGCAAAAAAGCCAAGTCCTTCAAAAATAAGAGAAGTCATGGTATTCGAAGCTGGACTAATCGTTCAAGAAGGCACGAAAGACCTTACCAAAATTAAGATATAGGCAGCAAGTCAAATCCAAAATGAGGAAGACAACAAGTCAAATCCAAAAGGGGGAAGTCATAATAAATAAATCTATGCTCCCTAAAGTACAATAAACATTTGCAAAAGTTCAAATCCATGCTAATAGAGATCTCGGTATGTGGAATCGAGTCAAATCTGGAACCACGACACTTAAAGCCAGGGAGAGCAAAGTCGGGTTAATTATTAAGGAGGCACGAAATGCCGTCCTAAAACTTAGGCGAACGCCTGTATAAAAGACTTGCAATAAGCCTAGTCAAAACTAAAGAGCCTCGACAAGAGAAGCCGAGCTCAAAGGCAAAAAAAGGCAAACACCGCCTCACCACTCAGAGACTTCAAGAGAAAAGAAGCCAATATAAAAAGCTACACCAAGAAGAGGTAGTCGCACCAGACCCAAGGCAGGATCATAGTACCTCGGTAGGGTCGACCTATCAATCAAACTTAGGCACCCCAGCAGTCCGAGCTTCCGAACTGCCGGGCTGGGGGGCAACTGTTATGGAATATTTCCATATCCTAACCACCTACCCAAGGATCCCTTAAAGGATAATTACCCAATTATCCTAACAATATAAAATAGTAAGGCTGCTAATGATAGAGTCCCTATCCTAACAGAAAGGAAGTTGAATCATACCACAACTGGGAGATCTACACAAACCCTAGAGGTAACCCTTATAAATAAGAGGCAAAAGACCTAGGTACACACTTTTAACCTATTTACTATTACGGCCAACACTGTGCACACACCCACGTCTTGGCTATAAGCATATTGCTTGTGCGCAGTGATTGGGATATTAGCTATAGGCCAAACACATACCTACTTCTACGGTATCTCTGAGCGCATACCATACGGTATAGCAATACAGTCTTTCCAAGACCGAACAACATGCTCTCCAAAAATAACATCTATAATAAATAATAGCCTCTGGCTACCCAAAACTCCATATCCTCATGCTAGCACCTCTAACCACGGGTAGGGTCCTTGCCCCGTGAGGGCTCTCTAGCTAACTGTGTACCTGAAATCATTAGTACGTAGAAACTTTTCACTAGTGGCTTCACCCTCTTCTTTCTTTGCAACAACGACCTTACGCAACGATTTTTTTTTCCAGATAGCTCTAGAAGAAGATAATATGCATTTTGATTTGGGAGAAATGGAAATAGGGTTTTTTTTTTACGAAAAAAGAAAAGAAAAAGAAAACTGGGTTATAGGTTAAAAGTTTACCAGATTCAATTTTATTTTTTTGGTATAACACCCGGTTCAGTTTTTTCGTTTAAGTAAAAATGTTGAAACTTGCGTTTTTACCATTTTTACGTTTTAACACGGAGTTTCTACCAGTTTTTACGGAGGAGAGTTTTTATTTGCGTTTTATTATGTATCACTTCAATAAAAATATAAAAACATAAGTTTTTACGTTTTTATACTAGTTTTTGACAACAATGATTTGCTCCCTTATAATTTCGACCATTGTTAATTATTTATGAGTCTATGTTTATCAATTCGCATTATAATTTTTTTGATCAAATGTCTTTTGGAAATAATTTGATTATAATCGTTTTTTAAAACAACTCAATAAGTATATATTCAATATTTGTTTATTAAATAAAAATTTGTTATTGTAAACATTAAATTTACAAAACCTGCATAATTAACATAATAATCTAACTAGCAGTCCGATAATTCTATTGTTTTTTTTATTCCATTCCATTCTATTTTATTACTGTTGTGACTTGGATTTGTTGTCTGTCCATTCTTAAGCGAATAGAGCATCATGTCAAGTTTTTTAGAGAAATGTTACAAGACATTCTTTTAGGCACTTATTTCAAAACAAACTGTTATTCGGTCACTTCTGCACATTTGCTTTGTAAATTGTCGTAAGAAATTATATTAAAAAGAATGTTCAAAATATAGGTTTTTAGCGTAGCAATTTCATTTCGAAGGATGAACAAGAAAATAAATATTAATCGCACTCAGATCATTAATCTAATATTCTCAGCCAAAAATTTTGTTAGGGCTTGCGATTTCATTTCTATAGTATGTTTATCTTCTTGGGACTCATAACTAGAGTTGACATTGGTAAATTGTGTTGCTCGTGCTTTGATGAAAGTAATGTTGGATTGGGTTATTGCCGAGACTTTTCTTTCTTCTGTGTTTTGCTTCTAAAGGAAGTTATTAATGCCTATTAGTTTTGCAAATCATGATAGCATTATAATAATATTGATTATCTATTCACATCGGATTCAATAATTCCGCTGTTGGTATAATGTTATTTTTCTCTCAAACACTTTTAATTGAATGGATGATACTGTGTTCAATTTGTCAAATTTGTGTATAATTGAATTTAATTATACAAAGGCATCTTTGTTTGGTGTAGAGCTACTGATGTAAAAAATATAGAATGAGATTTCCGCAGTTGATGTTGGGCTTCTAGCTATTGTTCTCCAACAAGTCTTCATCATTTCCTCCTCTTCAATTAATATAGCATGATTTGTTCCACAATTTTATCTCTTTGATGTCTCTGCTTATGTAATTTCAGAGTAATTTAGAAACTATGGCAAACGAAGATCTTGGTGCTGCCATATGTGCTGAGGAGGTTTGTTTCCCTACTCTCTTTCTCTTGGGTTTCTATTAGTTCTTTTCCTAACCCTTTTATCTGTGTATTGTTTTCCTTACTTGAACCAAATGGCAAAACTTTCATTATGTATTGTTACTCAAAATATATGTTGGGCTGTTTATGATATCATGGTAGGACAGTTAGCAATGGGAGCTATTCATGATTTTTTATAGTGTGTTTAACTCTGCATATCTCATTGTTTTGGCACTGTATGTTACTTTAACATTTTCCCAACCTCCATTGGCTAATTTAGTATATATTATATGCCCATGTTTCTACAGTTGCTGTTTCATTTACTTATAATGCTTCTTTCTGTTTCCATAATATTATAGTAGGTTTGAAGAAGACACTGTTCAATGTCTTCCAAGATGGTTTATGCCATCCAAAGATGGCGTTGGTAATTGACGATCGCTTGAAAGTGTGGGATGAGAAAGATCAACCTCGAGTACATGTTGTCCCTGCATTCGCTCCATACTATGCTCCTCAAGCTGAAGTTAATTTGTTTTTTTATGTAGTTAGAAGCCCAATACCTTCAGTTGCATGTATGGAGTTTCATCCTTTTTTTGGTGATATGACCTGATTAAACTTATTTGTCTTGTAGGCAAGCAATTTTGTCCCCGTCTTGTGTGTTGCAAGAAATGTTGCTTGCAATGTTAGGGGTGGTTTCTTTAAGTAAGTTAATCCTTTTAAAAGTTATTTTGAACAGTTATTTCTATTTGGCTTTGCATCTAAGGTTTTGCAGGAGGGTCAGGCTTTTGGCTTATTTAAGTTAATTAATTGTACTGAGACAATTTTTTTTTTGCAGATTTATCGTAGAGATGATCGCCCAAGATTAAGTCATACGCTTTCTAATTATCATTCTTTATCTGGTAAGCTATAGCACTTGTTACTACGTGTTTCATTGTTTCTCTTCAGTCTCTTCCCCAAGTATTCTTTTCCTATATTTATGGTGCTCTGCAGTTATTTCGCCCCGAGAATGTAATTATGAGTGAGCTTTTGTTTAAGTTGGTTTTATATTGAATTAAGGTTATTTCTTTTCTTTTCTTTTTATTATTCTTTTCTTGTGACACAAGGATATACCTTTTCTATTTAATAAATTGTCTTTTCAGATGATTTCCTTTTATTGTCCTTCATTTTCTTTTTCACTTGAATGTTTTCTTATGGTTTCGTTTTTGTTTTGTTTTCTGATGGGGTGTTGTTAACTGTTTTTTTTTTTTTTTGTATTTTTTTTCCAGTTCTTTTTGTTTTAGTCTTATCATTAGAATGATATTATGTCATTGTTGTTATGAAGGTGATGACATCCCCTTCAGTAGGTCATCTTCTGGCCACAAGGATCTTGACACTAAATCTGGTCATTCGGTATTTCATGATGATACTCCGGCTGCAGTACTATTACACTCCCCCTTCTTACTCTGATGGTCAAATCAAGAACATACACGACAATGGAAGTGGTTTACAAGTTCAGCGTAGCTGGGATGATATCCCTGTCGATACGAGAGTTATGGTAAGGTGGAGAAAATTTGTTGCTCTCCGGTTGATACAAGCCCCTCTGCTTCTTCATCTGTTTTTGAATTGACAGTTTGTATCCATAGCTTTCATTGTATATTCTCATTTTGCTTTATAGTTTGAGCACTCTGGGTCAAGATCACTGAAGGTTCAGTCAGCCTGTTGGTGTTTCAAGGCTGCTGTTGATGTCCTATTTTTTAGGAGTTAATTAGTTGTTTTTTTAAATTGATTAGTCTTTTGTTTAGGAGTTTGTTTACTGCATTTTACTGTTATTGCTTTGTTAGTTTGTTGCTGATTTTGTGGACCAACAAAATCAGCTGGTTAGTAGCAACCGCATGAGCTCAGTTTTGTATTTAAAAACAAGTTCATTAGTCAGAATAAAATAAGCTGTTGCACAATATTGTTTCTGATGTTTGTTTTTCTCATAAAAGATCAACATTGGTATCAAGAGCCTTCTTGATCTTAAGGGGCTGTGAGTGACTTGAGAAATTAATGGAGGGAGGATCGAGTGGATCAAGAGCCTTCTTGGTTTTTTAAATAATTAAACAAATCTGTTAAAAAAAATTAAAGTCTGTTAACTCTCATGTGCACCCGACAAAATAATCATTTTTCTTCAAGAGATTAAGAACTCCCCAGTAAGGCACCTACTAATATATTTTTCTCTTTTTTTTTGAGATGTAAGGGTTTCTGCACTTTTAAGAGTCTAGCTCTTTTTTTTTCCTTGTTATCTGCCTAAGGAATTTATTGTAGGCTGAAGCTATTATCCTCTTTTGTTTGGTTCCCATCTTTTAAGGTGCATCTATTTGCTACCCAAATGTTCCCAATTCTGTTTTTGTATCATTGGATTTCCTGTTAACTGCATGAATAGGTTTTTTTGCAGCCATTATCCTCTTTTCCATAACCCATTTTTTAGGGTTGATACACCTGTTAACTGTTAACTTGCATTTGTGTTGATTAACTGTGCTGCACATCATTTTCAGCTTCTATTTTGACACAAGCAAAATTTTTTGTTCATTTGTCATTTTCTGACTCGAGCAGTGCTACTCTTGAAGTCTGTAGATTATGGTTGAATGGCTGAAATACTGGTACAGAGGGCAGGTTCTCCAGATGAATTTACTAGGCTAACAGCTATCACATGGGTAAGTGGAATTGCAATCCTTTGACTTAAAAGATATGTATTTACTGTTATCATACTTTATGCTTTGTATTGGCATCTTCTCAAAACTAATATTTCTTTTTCGATCAAAAGGAAAATTTTCAATTACTTTTTTGT
>NW_026897462.1:0-32491 GCF_033153095.1 Gastrolobium bilobum | reverse complement strand
TTATTGTGAATGTTGGCCTTGACCCAATACTCCAGTTGCAACCGACCAAGGACTCGGGATATTTCTCCGCAAGTCCGTAAAAGCCGGCAGGAATATGATCATGTGATGTACTTAGTGGCATGAATATTTTTATATGATGATGTTAAATGTTCCATTTTGTATTGTTATTATAAACTGTTGCAGGAAGAGCCTATAGCTGGACAAAGGCAGCAGTCAGTCGTGATCCTTACTCAGATTTTCCCCAAATCTCACCCCCCTTGACCACCCATTTCAGGAAAAGATGAAAGAAGTAATAGTGTCAATGCGGGAAAGAAGGGTAAGAGACTGTACGTAAGAAAGAAGAAACGCCACCCACCCTGGGAAAGAAACTGAGGATCTACAGATGCCTATGGACTGAGGCTATGAAATTATTAATAGAAGCTTTTCAACATTATGATTTCGATCAAAAGCACTAAGTACACAATGGCTAGAGGAACCACAACCACATTATGACTGGGCTTATGATGCGGCATAAATTATGTTTTTATTTATGATTAGTTAATCTTTTTGGGATTACATTAAATAATGTTTAGTGTTATTTATTTTGTATTGACGTTTTAACGCTTTTAATTTTATATGTAATAAGTATGGTTATGTGTTTCCATTCCGCACTCTGATATTTGCATTCGTAAAGTTTAAATTTAGACTTCTTGCGTTGACGCATGATGAAGGGTGCACCTACATGCATATCCACATTTGGGGTGTTACATTTATGGTATCAGAGCAAAATTTCGGATTAGGATTGTGGAAGACTACCATTTGCTGTATCTATGTACAACAAGATGCCTCCACAAAGAACCCCTACGGAACACAAGGACAAATTAACACGTTGCTGGACACCATCACCCAATGACAAACCATCCCGGGATATGTTTCAGAGATAATGAATGAGATCAAGGAACCCAAATGCTAATGCAAACAATAACGGAGCAAGCGGCTCGGGAACAGGAGCCGTGTTATGGGCGTAGCACCTTGACTCTCCAGGAAACGGTGCGGCAGGTCAAGATAACCAAGGACTACTGTTGACGTTTAGAAAGCACAAACCACCCTCCTTTCAAGGAAGTCCTGACTCAATGGCAGCTGTACAATGGCTGCAAGCAATGGACAAGATTTTTCGAGTTATCCAATGCACCGACGATCAGAAGGTGCTATTCTCGACGTATATGCTGGAAGGAGATGCTCACCACTGGTGGGCAAATGCGTCCCAACCGTTGGAAATGCAGAATGCGGTTATAACTTGGGCCGTGTTCGAAATGTTCTTGGAGAAATACTTTCCGATGTCAATCCGGGATAGTAAACAAGGAGAATTTGACAAACTGGTTCAAGGTAAAATTGAATGCGGTGGACCAGTATCATGCTAAGTTTAATGAGTTACTAAGATTTGGCAACATACAGGAGCAATGCCTTTACCAGACTTTCTGATGGCGAAGTTTCAAAGGGGTCTGAATCAGAATTGCTGAGCTAGTAGCCGGCAACGACCCATGTGACTTTGCAACCCTAATCAATCGATGCAGAAGAGTGAAGCTATTGGCCAACAGAGAAAAAACTCTAGCTAGCTGGAATGGTTATAAGGAAAGACTGGACCACTGGCGAGGAAACAACGGAGGAAAGCCCTGGCAGCCCAGGCGAGATGACAACAAGTTCAACAGACCCTGAAAACTACCGGGGGAAACAACAGCCACAACAACATTTTATCAGACCCAGTGTGTCTCCATGGGGAGCGCCAATATTATTTGTGAAGAAGAAGGACGGGTCAATGAGACTATGCACGGATTACCGACAGCTCAACAAGGTTACTGTGAAGAACAAGTACCCACTGCCTCGTATTAAAGATCGATCTCCGATCAGGATATCATCAGATCCGGATCAAGCCGGAAGACGTTCCGAAGACAGCATTCAGATCAAGATATGGGCACTACGAGTACCTGGTCATTCCTTTCGGACTGACAAATGCCCCAGCAGTGTTCATGGGGTATATGAATCAAATATTCAAACCTTATCTGGATCAATTTGTTGTCGTGTTTATCGATGACATATTGATATACTCAAAGAGCAAGGAGGAGCATGAGGAGCATCTGAGAATCGTGCTGCAAATATTACGGGAGAAACAGCTATACGCCAAACCATCCAAATGTGAATTTTGGCTGCCCGAGATTCAATTCCTTGGGCATGTGATATCAGATAAAGGAGTAGCGGTGGACCCCAGTAAAATCAAAGCAATAGTTGACTGGGAGCGACCCAAGACAGTCACAGAGATAAGAAGCTTTCTTGGATTGGCAGGGTATTATAGAAGATTTATTGAAGGATTCTCGAAGCGGGTGTTACCACTCACCCGATTGACAAGGAAGGAAGTCCCTTTTGTGTGGACCGATGAATGCGAAGTTTGCTTTCAGGAGTTAAAGAAGATGCTGACGACAGCCCCAGTGCTGACATTACCAAACCCTGAAGAACCATTTGAAGTTTATTGTGATGCCTCAAAGATGGGTTTGGGATGTGTGCTTATGCAAAATGGCAGACCAGTCGCGTACGCATCTCGACAGTTGAAGTCACATGAAGAGAATTATCCCACTCATGATCTTGAGTTGGCAGCAATCGTATTTGCTTTGAAGATATGGCGTCATCACTTATACGGTGCTACTACGACAGTATATAGTGACCACAAAAGCCTCAAGTACTTATTTGATCAGAAGGAGCTGAACATGAGACAGCGCCGATGGATGGAATTCCTGAAAGATTATGACTTTGAACTAAAGTATCATCCCGGCAAGGCGAATGTAGTTGCTGATGCCTTGAGCAGAAAAGTCAGAGGAATTGCAAGTATGATGATAGCCGAACAACAATTGATTGAAGATTTCCGAGATTTAAATCTCGCAGTGGTAAACAGTGAATGCGGACAGGAATATTACGCAGTACAAATCCAAGATGAACTCTTAGAGAGGATCAAGGAAGCCCAACAAGCCGTAGATTGTTTGAAACGGTTAAGAAATCAACCTGAAGTTAGTTTAAATCAACAAGGTATAATTACCTTTCAAGGGAAAATTGTCGTCCCTACACAACTCTTGAGAGATGAAGTGATGGAAATAGCCCACAAGAGTCAGTACTCGATTCACCCAGGAGCCACCAAAATGTACGCAGACATGAAGAATAATTTCTGGTGGAAAGGAATGAAGAGAGATGTTGGAAGATTCGTAAGCAAATGTATGGTGTGCCAGAAAGTAAAGATAGAGCATCAACGACCAGCGGGCACCCTACAGCCCTTGCATATTCCCGAATGGAAATGGCAAAGTATTTCTATGGACTTTGTAACCAGTCTACCCAGAACTCAAGCAGGCTACGATGCCATCTGGGTAGTGGTCGACAGATTGACCAAGTCAGCACACTTTATACCGGTGAAAGGAACGTACACGACAGAGAAGCTGGCTCAAATTTATGTGAAGGAGATTGCAAGACTGCACGGAGTACCAGAAAGTATAATCAGTGATCGGGAGCCTAAGTTTACATCCTGATTCTGGTATTCATTACAGCAGGCGTTCGGAACTCAATTACGATTGAGTACGGCGTACCATCCGCAGACAGACGGACAGACTGAAAGAACAATACAGACACTGGAAGACATGTTAAGAGCTTGCGTTTTAGAAAGAGAAGGTTGTTGGGATCAGTATCTGCCTTTGGCAGAATTTTCCTACAACAATAGTCATCATGCAAGTATAGGAATGGCCCCGTATGAAGCTCTGTATGGAAGAAGGTGTCGAACACCTGTATGCTGGGAAGAAGTGGGCGATAAAGAAATTTTTGGGCCAGATATGGTGAACGAAACAACTAAGCAGATAAAGATGATTCGTGACAGGATGCAGAAGGCTCAGGACAGACAAAAGAGTTATTATGATTTGAAGCACCGACCCCTAGACTTTGAAGTAGGGGAACATGTATTTGTTAAGCTCTCTCCTATTACAGGTATTGGAAGAGCACTCGGTGTAAGAAAGTTAAGTCCGCGTTATATCGGTCCTTATCAGATTCTGAAAAGGGTGGGGCCGGTAGCTTATCAGTTGGCATTACCTCCAAATTTGGCAAATCTTCACGATGTATTTCATGTTAGCCAATTGAAGAAATATGTAGCCGATCCCTCACATGTTGTATTACCGGATGAAGTGGAAGTACGACCTAATTTGAAGATCCCGGTGGTACCAATCAAGATTCTGGATAGAGAAGAGAAGCAGCTTCGCAGCAAGGTGATACCCATGGTAAAAGTGCAATGGCAAGGAAGGACTCCCGAAGAAGCAACTTGGGAGCGAGAAGATGAGATTAGACAGAAGTACCCCGAGTTATAGTAATTTTCGGGACGAAAATTTTATTAGTGGGGGAGGATATAACAACCCTAAATATTGTATCATGATTAATGAAGAATTATGATAATTAATAAACGAGACATTTCAGATGAAATAGTTTATGATTAAGTAAATTAGAAGTATGGGTCCAATGGACCAAAGACATAAGCATTAGGGATCCAATGAATTCATGGATCAAAGTATAACCCAACAAAGGAAGTTTTAATTCCATTTAATGTGGACAAGTCCAAGTGATACAAAGAAAGCTCTATATGATAAAGTAAAGTCCAATAAGGTAAATGAAACCCAAATCAAGTTAAAGCCCAAAGTAAGGCCATGACATAATAAACCTAAAGAAGTACTATATGACTAGGAATTTAATTAGAATTCTTTCCCTACAAGCAAGAAGCCCACAGTTTTACTAGAGAAAACAAGCTCTAAGAAGTCAATTTAAAGTGTCATAAAATCATGGAAAAATAGGCACAAATTAGGTCAGGTTAATAGGTTAAAGGTCCATAATCTTAAGGAATAAATCATTGTCCAAAATTAAAGGAAATCTTTTCCTTCCAAGCATTTAAAATCCGCGGCCTAGGTGTAGGAAATGAATTTGATTTTATTTGATTTTCAAGCCATTAAATGCAAATCGAATTTCCTTAAGTCAAGCCAGTCAAATTCCTTTAAACAAGGAAGTTAGGATTATGATGATTAGTAGTCAATCACTTTCCCTAAATCAAGCAAATTGATGACAATATGTCAATCAATTAAATAATTCTGTTTCTTAAATCAAGGAAGCAACCTTTATGACGATTAGTCACACCTCATCAATCCCTTAAATCAAGGGAGCAACTTTTAATGACGATTAGTCACACATCATCAATTCCTTAAATCAAGCAATCACTAAATTTCCTTAATCAAGGAAATTGACATCATGTTCTTGTCCCTAAATTAAGCAATCTAACCTATGACAACAAATCACCACCTTACTCTCATTTAATGTGATCGAAACCTACCAGCAATCAAGTAATGGCAAGGCTTCTAGGTTGCCTATTTGAACAAGCTTTAGTCTCTCCTTTCTCCCTCTATAGCCGCGGCACTACCAAAGGAAAGAACAAAGAGTTTAGTTCATTTTGTGAAGTCCATGAATGCTTCGAAATGGTGAGTGTGTTAGTGAGAAATACTTAATTGTTCCAAGATCAAATACAAGCCTGGATCTTAGTCCTTCTTCCTAATAATTCCACCAAAGAACCCTTCATCTCTAAGCAAGAAAATCTCTCTTCTCCTCTATTTAAGCTTGCGGCCTTGTATGTTCAAGGAGGAAGGAAGTTCATTCAAGAAGATTCAAAGTAGTCAAAGGTCAAGAAGTGTTTCCTTAAGTCGTTGATCATCATCAAAGGTAAGCCTATGAACCTTCTTGGTTAGGAATGACATGTAAAAGCATGAAAGTGATATCCTAAGTATATGATCCCTAGAAGGCCGAACCATGTATGATAATTATAAGCATGAAGAGATGATTAAATGATATGAAAGATGATGAAATGATGATGTTAGATTAGCATGTTTAGTAGCCTAGGTTCTAAATCAATTTTGCATGATCATAACCTTAGTTGGCCGAATATATAAGATGATGTTTTGAATGATGCTCTAGGATTTAAATATGATAAATTATCAATAATGTTATAAGCATGTTTTAGAAGTAATCCCTGAGGTATTTTAGGGCAATAAGGCCGAATGGTATGTAGCTAAAAGAGGTTTTATTTGATTAATGTTGAAAGGATCTAACAATGTTAAGTTAATAATATAATTGAAAGCATGTTTGAAAAATTATATTCCTAGATGTTTATCTATGGTGGCCGAACCTATACATGCCTAGAATGAAATCTTTAATAATTCTATTAAGTGTTATGATGACCTAGTAATGTCCTAAAACCTACACAAGTGGGTAAGTAAGCAAAACAACTCCTCTAGGTAATTAAACCTGCAAAGCCGAGACCTATACATGGATAAAACACAAATGTTGAATGTTATATAAGTTACTAAAAGATTATATGATGATGTTAGGGAGTCAAGGGAGCAAACAAGCAAGTAAAGAGATCAAAAGTTGCAAGTATACAAGTAAAGAACGACAAGTACTGTAAGTGTTTACAGTTGTTGAAGTAATCTCTCTCTGTATGCCACCATTATGAAACTATGATAAGTTATGGTCTGACTGCAATATGTTTATAGTGCTTTACATTATGTGATTATGATATTTTTGAAACTTAAAACCATGCTATTAAATGTTGGCCTGTGCACTGATACTCCAGTTGCAACCTGACGAGGACTCTGGGTATCTCCGTAAGTCCGTAAAAGCCGGCAGGAATATGATGATGATGATGATGGCATGATATTTTTATATGATGATGTTAAATGTTCCATTTTGTATTGTTATTATAAACTGTTGCAGGAGTAAGCGTCATAGTTGGAGAATGCTCCAGCTGTGAACCTTACTGAGATTTTCCCCAAAATCTCACCCCCCTTGACCACCCATTTCAGGAAAAGATGAAAGAAAGTAATAAGAAAGTTATGTGGGAAAGAAAGGGTAAGAGACTGGTACGTAAAGAAGAAGAAACTCCACCTACCTGGGAAGAGAAACTAAAGGATCTAACAGATAGAGGCCTATGGACTGAGGCTATGAAATTATTAATAGAAGCTTTTCCACATTATGATTTCGATGAAGCACTAAGTACACAATGGCTAGAGGAACCACAACCACATTATGACTGGGCTTATGATGCGGCATAAATTATGTTTTTATTTATGATTAGTTAATCTTTTTGGGATTACATTAAATAATGTTTAGTGTTATTTATTTTGTATTGACGTTTTAACGCTTTTAATTTTATATGGAATAAGTATGGTTATGTGTTTCCATTCCGCACTCTGATATTTGCATTCGTAAAGTTTAAATTTAGACTTTCGCGCGTTGAATGCATGATGAAGGTGCGCCCTATATGTATATCCACATTTGGGGTGTTACACAAACTCTTCACAAAGGTGAACATTAGTGGCACCAAATATAATGTCATCAACATAGATTTGTGCAAATAAAAGATGATTATTTTTCTTCTTTATAAAGAGAGTTTTGTCCACTTTTCCTCTTGAAAATCCTTTTTCGAAAAGAAATTTGCTCAATCTTTCATACCAAGCTCTTGGAACTTGTTTCAAACCATATAAAGCCTTTTTGAGTTTAAAGACATGGTTAGGTAAATCATGATCTTCAAAACAGGGAGGTGGATCAACATACACTTCTTCTTGAATGTATCCATTTAAAAACGCACTTTTAACATCCATTTGAAAAAGTTTAAAATCCATTATACATGCAAATGCAAGTAATAATCTAATAGCTTCTAATCTAGCAACGGGAGCATAGGTTTCATCATAATCAATATCTTCCTCTTGATTATATCCTTTAGCAACAAGTCTAGCTTTATTTCTAGTTATTATGCCATTTTCATCAAGCTTGTTCCTAAATACCCGTTTGGTTCCAATTATTGGATAATCATTTGGTTTTGGCACAAGTTCCCAAACTTGATTTCTTTCAAATTGATTTAATTCTTCTTGCATTGCCAAGAACCAATGTTCATCAATAATTGCTTCATTTATGGTCTTAGGTTCAATTTGAGACACAAATGCTAAGTGATTACAAATATTTCTAATTGAGTTTCTAGTAGTTACCCCTTTGGATATATCACCAATTACCGCATCAATGGGGTGTCCTCTAGCTACTCTCCAATCTTGTGGTAGATTGTTTCCATCATTGGTTTGTTGACTTGGAGTTTCTTCATTGTTTGCTTCTTTTTCTTTTTTCCTTTCATTTTCCTCTTTGTCATTCAAGTTTACGTTTTCCATGCTTTCTATAACCTCATCATCACAAGGTTCCTTTCTAGGCAAGGCATTGTTAGTCTCATTAAATACAACATGAATAGACTCTCCAATGACCATTGTTCTTTTGTTATAGATCCTATAGGCTCTACTTGTAAGTGAATATCCTAGAAATATCCCTTCATCGGCTTTAGAGTCAAATTTGCCAAGGTTTTCTTTTCCATTATTTAAATCAAAACATTTGCAACCAAAGACATGAAAATATGAAATATTGGGTTTTCTTCCTCTGTAAAGTTCATAGGGAGTTCTCTTCAAAATAGGTCTAATTAAAGCACGGTTCATAACATAACACGCGGTGCCAACGGCTTCCGCCCAAAAATATTTTGGAAGATTATTTTCATTTAACATCGTTCTAGCAAGTTCTTCCAATACACGATTTTTCCTTTCTACAACTCCATTTTGTTGTGGAGTCCTAGGAGCGGAAAAATTATGTTCAATACCATTTTCTTCACAAAACATTTCAAATTCTTGATTTTCAAATTCTCCACCATGATCGGTTCTAATTGAAATAATATTTGAAGATAGTTCATTTTGAATAAGCTTGGCTAGTCTCTTGAATGATTTAAAAGCATCGCTTTTATATGTAAGAAATAAAGTCCAAGTATAGCGAGAATAATCATCCACAATGACCAAGGCATAGTAATTGCCACCAAAGCTCATGGTTCTAGTTGGTCCAAAAAGATCCATATGTAAAAGTTGTAAAGGGTTTTGTGGTAGAAACAATATTTTTTGATTTAAAAGAAGCCTTTACTTGTTTTCCTATTTGACAAGCATCACAAACTTTATCGTTTTCAAATTTGAGCTTTGGTAACCCAATTACTAAGTCTAAGGATATCAATTTGCTTAATTGACCCATGCCAATGTGTGCTATTCTTCTATGCCATAACCAAGAGTCATCTTCCTTACTAATCAAACATTTATCGTCATTTGAAGGCATACCATCTAAGTCTATCATATAAATGTTGTCCGCTCTATGACCAAGAAACTTAACTTTCCCATCAATTAGACTCTCAATTTTACAAGAGGTCGAGTCAAAAATAATTTTATAATTGTTATCACATAATTGACTAATGCTAAGCAAGTTATGCCTAAGGCCCTCAACAAGCAAAACATTTTCTATAGAAACGGAGGAGGAGTTACCAACTTTTCCAATACCGAGGATCTTTCCTTTGTTGTTATCTCCATAGGAAACATGTCCATGCTCTTTCTTGGTGAATGATTGGAACTTAGTTACATCTCCCGTCATGTGACTTGAGCAACCACTATCCAAGTACCACTTGGAGCTTTTAGCCTTCAAACAAACCTACATCACAAAGTCAAGATTTAATCTTAGGTACCCACACCATGTTGGGTCCTTGTGTGTTAGTCTTGGGCTTAGTTCCCTTAGGAACCCACACTTTCTTTTGCCCAACAATACCATTCTTTCTAACTTTACAAGTGGATGCACTATGACCTTTTCCACCACAATGAAAACATTTAATGAATGGGCTACTTGTCATGTAGGATGGTGAAATGAAAAAGTTTTTATATGATTTTTCTTGTGTGTTAGTGTCAAAGCCTAAACCGGATTTGTTGAACATGCATCTTTGTTTACCAAGCAACACATTTAAGTTGTCTCTTCCACATGTGAATTTGCTTAGAATTTCATTTAAATCATCAATTTCATTGTTTAGATCTTTGCATGAAGTACATGATGATGAAAATGCATGATCATTTGAAGATAGGCATTTAATACAATCAATGCTAGCATCAAGTAATTTGAGAGTTTCATTTTCATCCTTCAACTCTTTTACTTCCTTTTCTAAAGATGCAATTTGTTTTTCCAAAGAATTAATAGTTTTTCTTGATGCTCTAAGAGATTTAACGTGTATTAGTGTTTCATTATGCATTTCTTCAAACATGTCAAACAACTCATCATATGAAGGGGAAAGAGTAGAGCAAGATGAGTTTACCTCGGTTTCGGATTCATTTTTGTCCTCATTTGCCATTAGACATATATGTTGAGTTCCTTTGCTTGATTTCTCCGATGGTCTTCCATGCATGAAGCATAGATTTGCTTCTTCCTTGGAATCATCATCGGAAGAACTAGATTCATCATCCCAAGCAAGATAGGCCTTCTTGAAGTTCCTTCTATCATTGCCTTGCTTCTTTTCATATTTGTCTTTCTTTTGATTATTTGGACAATCCGATTTGTAGTGACCGGTTTTTCCACATTCAAAGCAAGTGATGGTAAGTTGTGAGGATCCTTCATCTTTAGATCTTCTTCTAGGAGGAAATGCGGATTTCTTTGAAAAATTCTTCTTAAAATTTTTTCCATATTTCTTTACGAAGAGACTCATCTCATCCTCGTCAAGACCATTTTCGGAATCTCCATCTTCTTTTTCCTCATCCTTCTCTTTGCTTGGTGTTAAGGCTTTCAAGGCAAGTCCCTTGCTTTTATTGATGGCTTGTTCCTTCAAGGTTATTCTAGTTAGCTCCATTTCATACTCTTGGCGCTTGCCGAAAAAGGTCGCAAGATCCATGGTTTTCAAATCTTTTGATTCCGTAATAGCTGTCAGCTTGGGTTGCCATTCCCTATTGTGCACACTTCTCATTACCTTAGCAATTAACTCAAGGTTAGTAAAAGATTTATCCAAAGCATTTAGATGAGTGACAAGGTGTGTGAATCTTTTTGCATACTTTGAATACTTTCATTTTCATGAATTTCAAACATTTCAAATTCTCTAGTGAGTGCATTTAATTTTGTAAATTTAACATCACTAGTTCCTTCATGGGTTATTTGAAGAATATCCCACATTTCCTTAGCATTCTTACAATTTGAAACACGAAAGTATTCATCACGACCTAAGGCATTTGTAATCAAGTTCTGAGCTCTAGCATTCCAATTTCCTTTCTTAATTTCATCTTCGGTGTAATTATCTATATCTTTAGGAATATCTTCATCTTTCTCATTTTTTATAGTAGGTGGTGTATACCCTTTTTCAACTACACTCCATACTCTTAAATCATTAGATTGAAGAAATATTTTCATTCGACTCTTCCAATAGGAATAATCGACGCCATTGAAAAATGGAGGTCTAGTACTAGATGATCCCTCAAGGGGCATATCATGGTTCAAAGAAGTCATCCCTTCTCTTGAAGCGGTTAAGCTCTTTATACAAGAGTTCAAGCTCTGATACCACTTGTTGGACAGGTGGCTTCAATACTCAAGAGGGGGGTGAACTGAGTTTTACAAAATCTTTTCGCAAAGTACCTCCTTTGATGTTTTACAGACTATTTCTTCAATAAAGTGATTTAATAAAGAAGTGTCTAATAGTAAAAGCAAGTGTAGTGATCAACAAAGTAAGCAAGTGAATATATAAAGACAATCTAAGATGCAATTTTAATACTTAAATAAAGAGATTAAGGTTAGAGAGATTGAAAACTAGATGTATCCTGGTTCGGTCACCACCACCGTGACCTACGTCCAGACTGAAGCCGCTCGATCAATTCTTTTCACTAACTATCAAGCTTGAGGGTGCTTGACAAACCACTACAACTTTTCAAGACTTCAGGCTCTTGATGCCTTACAATTTTTCACTCCAAATTTTCTTAGGAATTTGGTGACCTTTCAAGTGTGTAGGGTTCACTCCCCTAGCTACTCAAGTAATCAAGGAAGGTGTTTAATAATGACTAAGTACTCTCAAAGTACAAATAACACAAGTTGAAGAACAAGGGTATATGACACTCTTACAAGAATAAAACTCAAATAGGATTTATGATCAAGAAGACAAGAATAAGGCAAATAGGATGAGAATTAATGAGTAATGATGATCAATAAGTGTGTCCCATCAATGGGAACAGTAGTCTCTATTTATAGAGGGCCCCCATGGCCTTTTTCCTACTCATTTTCGCAAACTAGCCGTTTTATAGCCGTTATTTTTGTCTCTGTACAGTAGGTAATCGATTACCATTGAGTGGGTAATCGATTACCATGAAGGGTAATCGATTACCATTGTTTGGTAATCGATTACCAACCTGTTGAAAAGTTGGTTTTCGCCCTTAAATGGTTTTCTCTTGATTCACATCATTTTCAAATATTGTTTGAACATTTTATGAACATTGAAAAGTATGTTTTCATGTTAAGAATGTATTTGAATGTTAAACGATGATTTAATGCATGTATTTAAAAAAAACTTTGAGCTTCATTCTTGTAAAGAATCAATTTACAAATAATCCTAAGTCCTACAGTATATTACTCTGAGTGTGGACTTAGTGACGTCTCTTGAAGCTTGAGTCTTGATCTTGTTTAGACTTCTTTTTGATGGTTGCTCCTTGAAGCTTTCTTTCCATGCTTGTTTGTTATCATCGAAATCGTTGAACCTTTATATTCTTTTCATGGAGTGCATTGGTTCCACAAGGATTACATGGTCTCCATGTTTGATGACTTCTAGAAGGAAAAGCAATTTGGTAAGAAAAGTGTGGTTGGTAGCCAAAGAAAAATAATAATAAAATAATAATAAAATAAAAAATTGAAATAAAAAGAGAAAAAAGAAGGGGAGAAGATGAGAAGAGGAGGGAAGAAATGAAGAAATAATGAGGATTAGAAGTGATTTGGTTTGGTTAGACTATGCCTCTATTTATAGCTGAAGTTTTTGGCTCAAGATATGGGCTTAATAGAATTTATTTCCTTTCATTAGCTAGGATATTTCTGACTCATACATGACTCATCTTATCTAATGAAATAAAGTATGTTGACTCATGATTGACTCATTCTCATCCATCAAATATAGTATGCTAACTCATCTTAATCCAATGCATTTAATGTTATGATATGCATAGGTATAATTAGTATTATTATTTTTTATTACTATTGGTTATCACAATTAATGTAACTTAATTATTACCAAAATAATTATTCACATTACCAATCAAATGATAATAACATCAAATGCATAATAACTTAAATTACTATACACACATTATTATTAGGAAAAAGTGTTTGTCATTTTAAATGACATAAAGTTGTGTCATTTTAAGAGAGAGAGATAGACACAAAATAATATTTTTTATTTAAAATTTAAACTAAAAAAAACCACCCATGATTTCATTTCTTGTGTCTATCTCTCTCCTAAAATGACATAACTTATGTCATTTAAAATGACAAACATCAAACTTTTATTATTATTACTACTAATTTATAAATTATTATTATTAATTTATTATTATTATAAATTAGTATTTTTCCTAGGGTATTGTACAAGGTGTTTCTATGTCCATAACTACAGAATCCACACCACAACCACCATCAACATACTAATTGCAAGTTGTAATCCTTATAGGTTATAACAGCCAATATTAAAAAATTTCTAAAAGTGTCATCCATATCTTTGATTTTCCTATTACAAGACAACATTTTAAACATTTTTCACAATTATAACCATGTCTAAAACATCAACTAACTACTCATTTCATGTCAAATTTGAATTTTACTATTCATTAACCCTAACATATATAAAATCTCATGGAAGCAAGGTTTTGGTTAGGAAATCTTACCACAATCTAGCCAAGGAAGGAGGAAGAGGAGTCTTTCAAGCCCCTAGTAGCTCCAACACCCACAAAATGCTCAAACCTAAGTTTTTTTCGAAGCAATATCTTCTTCTTTGAGCCACCAAAATGAAAATGTAGAGGATGAGGAAGATGAGGGAAGGTTTCTAGGGAGTTTTCATGTTTACCTCAAGTGCTCTCATTGTCTCTAATGCAAATGGGTTTTTGAGTTTCTCTTCTTTCTCCTCTAGGGTGCAGCTTCGATGGGTGGGAAATGACTCAATGAGATAGATTCTAACTTACTGCATTTTAACATTTTCGCGAATGCTCACTGGCTAATTAAAATTTTAGTAAATTAACAGTAAATTATGATTTTAAGAATTTATTTCCATAAATTAAAGTAGGATAATTAGAAAGAAATAATAATTTTGAATTAAATCACTTTTTGAGGAAAAGTGCACACACGATGTATGTCGTGGTAAAAGTGTGTACCAATGAAATTAACCGGAAACATAAAAATTCTTGAAAATCATTATCTATAATTGTTAGGGAGTTAAAACTGATAAGAAATGTGCAAGTTAAGTTAAGGAGAGATTTAATGTGAATATTAAGTGAATAAGTGCATACTTGGGTTAGAGGACCCACTTAAAATGACTTAGACTTAATCTTTCTCTTTTCTATTTTCATTTTTTTCATATTTCTAAACCATAGACACCACTTCTAAATCTCTCATGGCTTCCATTTATCTCTTCTTCATAAAAACACTTGGTTTCTCATGAAAGACACAACCTTTCTTCACCACTCAACTTTTGCACACACAGGAAAACAAGTATCTTGAAGGAGAAAAACTCATTCTTGGAGTGTTTTAGTTGTTGCCTTGGAGACTTGGAGCTTGCTTATAACAGCCTGTTGTACACTGGTATTGTTAACATTAATTATGATATTAAGCGCAGTTACAATCACAACAATTCATTTATAAAAATGCGAGTAAACTTTTTCCGTTTATTAAGCGAGCATTTAAAACAATAAAAAGCGTAATAATTAAAAGTTGTAACCGTAACTGTAAACTCTTTGCGGAATACTTATTTAGACTAATTTTATAACTTATTTTACTTACTACAGGTCACTAAGGGGTTCCAATAAACCCACTTAGCTAATTTCTCAATTTTACGTTTTCTACCTATCCGAACACAGTTCGGTCTTTAATTTTCTGCGGACAAACCGCATGAAGAGCGCTCCTCATCTTTTAGTATGTTATTTTAGACTCAATTACCTTTTTAGGAAGCTATCACACGAGTTATTTAGAGCTTGTTTTCTCCGTATATCACCGCTTGAAGTTGGACAAACAAAGCTGCCAGCCAACCCCAAAACAGCTCCAAACATCCCTCACTCCACGAATTACTGCAGAAAATAATCTCAATCAATTGCTCTCATATTTTTATAAAACAAACTAGACATCTCAAGCTTCAATTTGATATATCGTACATCTAATTTGACCAGGGAACGAAGCGAGAATTAATTTCCCAAAACCGGTCCAGAACTGCCACATGTGCAGTAAGCAAATGGGCATTCTGCGTTCTCTGCCTTCTACAGGCCGACGTCCAACCCATATTTTTACCAAATTTTACCACAAGATAGAGGACATCTCAAGCTACAAAATGGCATATGGCACGTCCCTATCGCACCTCTGTCAAGGGAGATATGCTCTCCCGAAGTTTACCTAAATTATGCCAATTTCTAGAAATTTCGCCAGAGTTTCCTTTGTTTTTACAAAAATCCCCAAATTTGCTAATGTGATCTAGAACCTCAAATGTACCAAATAATCATTGGGTGGCAAACACAAGGACCAACAATTCCTTGGGGCACTTACAACCCATCACAGTTTATTTTACTTATACAATACGTATCACATTTCTTCCTTTATTAATACTTAATACGTTTCAATCATCAAAGTCCAATTGCATGCATTTGCTAATCATACACATACTCATAATCCTAAAATAAGCCTATTGCCCTTCCATCATAGTACATATACTTCACATTACACAAGGTCCAATTACAATACTTACAATTATCCAAAGTACAACATAATACATAAATCTCCAAATGTCATAAACTACATGTATCTAGACTCAAGCAAAAATACCACCAAAAAATATGACATAAATCTCATCCTAACAACATATACAATGTTCATGCCCTAAGTCTAGCCTAGGCCCAATGGCCATAAGATGAAAAATACTAATGATACTCCGGCTAATCATCCTACGGGCTTCTTACCCGCCGCTCCTGCACCACTGCTACCTCCTAAAATAAAGCCTCCAAGACGGGGTCAGATATACGAATACATCTCAGTAACCTAGAGGCTCCGAGGAAAACTCCGCTCAATGGCTCACTTCGATGCATATAAGTAATATAAAATAACATCTTGAAAAACGGGATATAGCAAGGGATTTAGAGAAACTGGGGAACATAGGGATACAAAATATGACGAAGCTGGAATGGTCGCTACCAATACCACGCAACGTCCTGCCTAATGGCTCGGCATATAAGCCTACGGGTCTCAACCAAGGCGTGTTCCTAGAACATCCAACTGAGGCACCCCTCCCATCCATATACACCCGAGACTTCCTAATGTGCTCCTATCCGGATCACGCACCACGACCCTAGATCAACTGGAACTCCCTCTCGGAGACCTATCCAGTGGAAGTCCGCAATGCCCGAAGGCAAACTGTCTACTGGTCAGAGACTCGGTACATCCAGTGTACCACTAACATACATAATAAATGCATGATAATGTTATTCTACATTACTTACATACACTTCCTACCATCACACTCAACGGGCATGGAGGAACACACAAGGGAATCCAGCCCCAGTACCAAGAGGTTACCTATTTAGTCCTCTTCACTTAGCTCCCAATGAAATATTCTCCGAGCTCTTTATACAACAGAAATGCCTACACAGAGGACATTCTCAATTACTCAAAATTCATACAACACATGCAAGTCATCAATTACACAAGCATGGTTCCAATCACTTACCTCAATCCCACTTGGTCCAAGACCAAGGGCGACCCACCGAACTCACGTTTCGGGGTTCAAATCAACATACGGCAACCTACAACAATCATGTACGAATCATTAATACACGGCAATTCTATCAGAATACGAAAAATGTCAAAAATCTCCCCTACACCATGTAGGTTCGGCCAAGGTAGGCTTATTTTACAATTTATTTTTCTAAATTTTCCTTCTCATTTTATTAGGCATCCTTAGGTTACCAAAAGGCCATATCAAGTGCCACTTTTCATTTTACGTCATGTAAACGTCATTTTGCCTAATATTTTGCTCTAGGTCCAATCAACCACTCAACATTACCAAATATTTTTCCATTGGTTTTCTAACTTTCCAACCGCCACACAACCCATCTAATTATCATTTAACACATAATACATCATCCAAGCAATGTCAACAACGTCAAATCCCTAATTCTCCCTAAATGACTGAATTGCACCCCAATGCCACACCAAGGAATTTCAATCAATTTTAACTACTCCACACCTCATACAATCTCATTGTATCATCATACAACCATACCAAAATCCCATTATACAATCCTAACAATAATCTCAAATCCAAAGTCATGACACCATCAAATTTTTCTAAGTAAAAATCACATTTTTCACAAATAATTTTTTTTACATTTATGGCTACTACACATCATTCTAAGACACATTCATGTACAAATATTTTCCATTTGAGCTCTCTAACAAAACAAATCAATCAAGCCCTCTTTAGGGTTCATGAAACAAATTCGAAAATCAACCATCGAAAGGGTGTAGAAACTTACTCAAAAACTAGGCACCAGGCTCCTCCAAGACATACTAGACAATTGGAGCATCACTCAACAACATGAACACAAATCTACCAATGTGATCCGCGGCCTAGGGGAGGGTTTTTCTAAAAATCTAGAGGGATTCAAGGCTTAAGAGTACTACCAATGGGTTTGGAAGGTGATTTGCAATAGATTTCAAGCTAAGGATCACTTGATTTGGTGGAGGAATGATGTAGTTAGGAGTGAAACAAGTTTTGTTCAAAAACTTGCACAAAGAACCATGGAGGCCGCAGGTAGGGAGAGAGAGAGGGGAAGGAGAAGAGTGAATAGTGACATGGTGTCACATGTGTCAAGTTACTTAAGTGAGGTGGGCCCCACCGCCACCTCACGCGATTTCAAATTCATTTGAATTTCTCCTCGTTCTCACTAAACGCCCACAAATTCACAATCTATTTAGAAACTCTAATTTTTAACATTACCCATTGTCCTTTAACTGCCCTTGATCAGATGAATCCGGAGTTTTCCGGTCGTTCGGAGAAAATGTTGTTTAAAGCTGTTGAGAGCGCCGTTGGCACGCTTCCCCAAACTTACTTATTTCCATCAAATTTTATTAGAAATCATATTCCCTAGCTCTTTAAACCATTTATAACTCATTCAAAACCTAGAGCTCAAAATTCAATCGGCACGCTTTACAGTGCAACTGTACCGCGATATTTTTTACCCGGTAAAAACATTATTCACTGAATTTTCCGAAACTTGCCTAACCACTCAATTTTTCGTTCTGAATCCATTTCCAGGGTTATTTTTATCATCTGAGACCTTCAACTCAATTTTTATCTTCCTAAGGTTGCGTGTTGGCTAATTACCGTTTTGCCCTTTTTTTGTATTTTGGTTTTATCTTCAGGATTTTCATTAATCCTTCCCTTTAATCCTCATTTAATATTTTAATATTTAATTTAGAATTGCGAGGTGTTATATTGCTCTCTTTGTTTGGAGTGGTTGGAGCATCACCATACCTTGTTTTAAGGCTCTTTGTGGAGGAAGAACCATCTTTTACTAAACCATTTTCATGTGCCTTGTTTGACAGAAGCTAAGAGTGGACTATAGACCCTTAAAGTGATCTCCTTTATCTATTTTGAAGCTTTAGGTATATGCCTCTGACCTACTTCCTGAGTTTCTAGGAAAAACATATGTTAAAGGAGAAAAATAACTAATCAAGATGAACACTAGCTTAAACATGTATAAAAAAGGTAGATAAGACCTCTGTTAGGTGGAAAAATGAGACCTTGTTGGATATTGTAATACCCCGTATGCACCCAGTGTATTAAACATATAAAAGGTAATAACGCAACTCAATAAATGCGGAAGCTAAATTTTTCCAATTATGAAACTTATCAGATTAACCAAGTGGATTTACTTATTCTTTTTTCAAAATATCGTATGTATGTAAATTGCAATAAATAACTACACTGAATAACCTCATAGCAAAAATAAGTATCTAGTCATAGAACTACAACACGTAAACCAGACAATATCATCATACAGAAGTACAACTCAAGTTTAAGATAAACATGGCTTATATCAATGTGGCATGGACAACCCCCATGCTCACAAAATAAAACAACATAATCAAGTCATGTCTCAAGTACAATAGTCATTTAATAATAAAAAAGCATAATCATATCCAGATATGTCAATAAAGTAGCATGCATAATATCAGCTCAACTCCGGCCTCCTGCGACAAGAGGTCTCACCCTCAGAGGTACCTGTACCTGAAAATGTGCCCACACGGGGTAAGATTTTTAAGAAGAAATCTCAGTAAGGCAAGGCATCCTCAAGGACTTTTCTACCCCAAGCTCACTTACAAGTATATAATAAGTTCATAAAACTAAATACAATGCATGGTCATGTTAGAGAAATATAATTATGACAATATATCCAAATACTCAGAAAGTCATGCACCACAGTTCATATCTAATGTGATGTATACAAATGCGGTTAAACTGGCCAGGGAACAAGATATGAATTATACACGTCTGCGACCTGTCTAAACATAAGGGTCGCAGCCTTATGCCTTACACAATAAGGTCGCAGCCTGATTGTGTAAGCAATCAACATCACATCTATACATTACATCAACAAGCATATCCGCATATCTCAGGCATATATCAATGCATATATCATTTTTATAAAAGCATACCAAGCACATAAACCACCCCTCCATGGAGGTCGATGGAACAAGCAACAGATCAATCTGAGGAACAAAAGCTTACCTGTCAAGCTAGATCCTCCCTCACAACTCGGTGTCCACAGGGTTACAAGTAATAACAAGGTCCGGGAAAGTCAAGGATTTGTTTTCATAACATTCACATCATCAATATCCATAGTCTAGAATTTCATTGCATTAGAACAACATTTCCTTTATCGTTTAACGGCCGTAGGCTTCTCTAAAAGCCATAAGCCTTCAATAGTATAGATTATGACTTAGTTACATCATTACAGAGGTCCATACTAATCATTTAAGAGTCCCGAAACCTAAACCACACTTCTATTTGGACAGAATGGGTCAAACTACGAATTATCCAGAATATCCCGATATTCCTCGGGGACATATCTGGATATCCTTATCCGGATATCACAGACCTAATATCCAGATATCCATATCCGGATATTTTGTGACAGAATGCAGTTCAAATATGCATATTTTAACCCATTTAGGACAAAGTTCATGTTAGTTACTTAATCTCCTCATTTAACATGCCAAGACTTGATATTTTACATGAAAACTCATGAACAAAGGTAAAGAATGTACCCCAAAGCCTTGTAAGCAGAAAATGAAGGGTCTTTGAAGTTGGAAAATCCACTCTTTGCTTCCACCAAGCACTGTACACGAAAATGGAGTGATGCAAATCACTCCCCTCACCACTAAGAGCTTCCAAGCAAGCTTGATATTGGCTCCAACTCAAAAAATCATTAGATTCACACTCACCCTTCCAAGACAGCAGCAAGAGGGTTCAAGGAAAGACTTTTCTAGCTCACTGATGGGTGGTTTGCTGATGGTGGAAAAATATAAGTTCTGATAGGGGACGTTCCTCTGTTCTTGCAGAACACATATTTGTTCCCTTAGTTCCAACCCAACTGCGCAAGTGCATGCATCAAGTAATAAAGGGAGTATTAGTGCCACAATTATCGTTCCCACGAGGATCGAGTCCTAATTATTGTGTTATACTGTTTTATAAAGAATGAAGATGAGAAGAAAAGTTAGTAAATGAACTGTCTGATCAAACGTCCCCTACTGTCTTGACAACGTTCCTCAGGAACAGTAGGTTCAATCTGGTGACAAACAATTGCTCGCTGCATTATGTATGTGATCCTTCCTGTTTAGAAGGTGAGATAATAATCATTGGGTTTTTATAAGTGCAAGTAAGGGTGTTCGCGGTCTGGATTGGATCGGTTTTGGAAGCAAAATTCATCTGATTCAATCCCTTCGGTTTGATCATATGATAATCCATTCGGTTTGAATTTTTTTTCAAATCCGATCCAATCCAATCCAATTTTTTTCGGTTTGGATTGGATCGGTTTTCGGTTTTTTGAAAATCCTAATATTTATTTCGTGATTATTGTGCAAATAGTATCTTTTGTATATATTGGCTTTGTAATTTTATTTTTATTTTTTAAATACAAAAGCATTAGCAAACTATAATATAATTTTTTTTGCTGGCAATGAGATATGAAGTTATAAAGATAAAATTGTGTTGATAAGATATGACTAGATTTTTTCTTGGATTTAGTTGATGGGGTAATGGGTCTTGGGTTTAGAAAAATTTAGGCTATGATTAGGGAAAGACCCAATTAGGTAGAGGGGATTACGAAAAGACTCAAATAGGTAGAGGATAATTAATATATTGGATCAGTTTGGATTGGATCAGTTTTCATCAATCCATCCAAAAACCGATCCAATCCAATTAAAATTTGCGGTTTTTTTTCGGTTTTCGGTTTTTCAATTTTCGGTTTATTCGGTTATCAGTTTTTCGGTTCGGTTACCGCAGTTTGAATCGGTTTGGATCAGTTGATGAACACCCCTAAGTGCAAGATTAAATAAAGTAAAAACTACTAAAACAGAAATAACTATAATCAAGAGACAACAGGGTGGTGGCTAAAACAGTTTAACAGAAGGAACGGACTTACTGCTCCACTCTTAAAAGGGGTTGTTTTCTCTGCTCAAGACTAATCACTTTTTGGCTTTGTCCCAATTTCTTGTCTGCCAACTCTGATTCCTCAGCTCATGGACTAGATGGCTCACAAGTTTCCATATTCCTGTGGTTCCCTTGACTCCAACAGGTACTTAGAACAGAACCTTAAAATGGACGAGTTGGCCCCTTATTCTTAAGGAGACCAGTAGTGTTTTTGCCATAACACTACCTTCCCCCAATGGCTAAGCTGTCTGAAATCCCTTCCGTATGGAAGTTCCTTTCTCAGTATGTGCCCAATTTCCATTGGTACACAATGAATATAGCTTACTTAGCCAAAGAAATACAAAAATCTTCAGTCAAGAGTTTTGAAAACAGTTCTTTAAGAGTTTCACAGTTCACCCGTTCCACAGATAGTTCAGCTGATGGCTGATAGTTTAAACAAAATTATTCCCAACTGAAATCCCATAGACCCGAGATTCAATTAAGAGATAACGAATGGAACGAAGAGAAAAACACTTATATTAATTGAAAAGACAGTTTACAAATGAAACAGAAAATGGAAAAAGATGGGTTGATGCTCGTGAAGAGTCTTAAGGGTTGATACAGAGAACAGAGATGGGTTGTCACTTAACTATAGTTACAACTTAAAATAAAACTAAGTTACTAACTACTACTACTAGGTGATCTCTTCCTTTCGCACTTCAAACCCTCCAGGATTCGATGGTGTATTTGTGTGGGGGTGGTCCTATTTATAGATGGAAGAGGAATGGCAATGTTGTAAATCCTTTGGAGCTAGTTTCTTGACTGAGGGGACGGGATGGTGGCAGCAGAGCGTGAAGATTGCGCAAATTGCTGGATGGAACAGGATTTGGTGATGATTAGCCGTTGTTTGCAGTCCTTCCCATGCTTTGCTTTCCTTTTCAGCCAATGAGAACTCTTGATTCTATGCTCTTCATGTTTCCAGCTGCTTAGTTGGTGCACCGCCTCTGCTTTTAGGAAACTTTAACCTTACGTCACCTGCAAAGTGTACAGAGGCATTAAATGAGTGGAGCAGGTGCGTTAAATGCGTCTCAGTCCGTTCCCCTTTTAATATATTTTAAAGGAATACGTTACCATCCGTTCCCCCACTATGTTTTTGTCACAAATGTGTAAAACAAGTGATTTTCATGCCAAAGTTGCTCATCAGATAAGGGAACGTGTGGTATTTTGCCATCAAAATGGGCTTAGATGGGAACGAATTTACGTCCCATCAAACACCCCAAAACTAAATTGTTGGTTGTCCTCAAACAACTCAGAAATATTATATTGGGCTGCCCAATTTCAAAGAATAGTTCAACAGAAAGAAACTTGAGCAGTGAGCAATCATGAACTTTTCAAAAAAATGAGCTACTCCCCATAGTTAAACAGTAAGAGGATTCTGTCCCCTGATAAGAGAAGGTTGCTTATCTTTTGTCTCACTATCACTCATGGGTTGGTGTTTGCTCTGTCCATTCCTGGATGTGATTTTTCAGAACTTGCCTTTCTGTTGTTTTTCCTACGAAGCACAGCTGTCTTCCCTCCCAAAGATCTTTGGTGGATGAGTCTATGGAAGTGTGGAAGAATGGTGGTCTGATTCGTGGGGTCAAGGAACGTTTTCTTTTGTGCCTTTGAACTTGGACTTTTTTTGTTTGGGGGAACACCTTTGCTTGTACCTTTTTTCACCTTTGGAGGAAGGTTTTCTGGTATTTCTTGAATTCTTTTGAATGGTTGTTTCCCTTTTCCTTGTTTTTCTTTCTTCTGTCCTTTTGTTGTTCATTTTTAGAGTACGTTCCTTGTCCTTTTTGGTTTGAGCAGATGGTGTATGATGAAGGTGAGGTGAGTGTGTGATTCTATTTGATCCTTGACAGTAGAGTCCATCTGTCTTTTAGCAGTACTTACAGTTTCAAGGCAAGTTGAAAAGTTTCATTGTGGTTACACCTCAGGAACGCTCTCAGAAGTGGGTGTTTGGTCTTTCTCTGTTCCTCACCAGTGTGAGTTCGCACAAATCAGCTTCTTTCAAAAATCTGAGGATTAAATTCCCTGCACTGTTTCTATTTCAAGTACTCAGAGAAAGAACAAGCATGATTAGTTAGTGACTTTGTGTTTCATGTATGTTGGTTAAGCAAAAAAAAATAGGGCAATCTGAATACTATAACTGAAATGTATGTATGTACCAAACAGTTTGATCAAAAAGTCTTTTTCATTTGCAAAAAGATTATTTCCAAGGGAACGGAAAGAAGAAAAAAAAGAAATTAAAATAAACAGTACAGAAAATAAACTAAGCTAAGATAAATAGGAGGGTTTCCCCTTTTCGTTGGGGAGGTCTCCTTTCCCAAGGGTTTCTTTTTTCAGCTTCAGCTTCCTTGGCTTCATCAACCTCCTCATATGTCAATGGTCTCCTTTTGAGCAGATCTTTTAATCTGAGGACTTCATTTGCAGGGAGCCATTTCTCAGCATCCTTCAATAGATCGCTGATGATTGCAACCAGGGAGTTGATGGTGGATCTCATTATGGTTCTGCCAGTGCGAAAATGGATGACTTGTTTTTCAACATCTAGCAGCCTCATTTCCAACTCATAAATTCTCCTCTCCAGGTACGTTCCAAAGGCCCGGATGGCTTCTTTGGTTTCCTTACGTTCCTCAGTTTGTTTGGAGATGAGCCTGTTGAGTAGGAGCTCTGCTGTGTGATTGCGCAGAGAGTTGGAAAGGATTAGGGAGTTAGCGGCTTTCGCAATTTCTCCCTGGACTACTTGGAGTGTTGATGTGTATGATGTAGCATTGGCTTCTTGGATGGCTGTCCTTATGGTGCTGAGTTGTTGCTCTCTCTCTTCCTTCTGTTGTGCCAGTCCGTCCCTTAGAGCCTGCAGCTCTGCATTGGTGCTTGTCATGTCAAGTTGGGGAACGGATTTCTTTGCTGGCAACCGTTTTTCTAGCTTCTCCCCCGGCATTTCAAAGATTTCAGCAATCCCAATTTGTGATTTTCTTCTGGCAGCAATGGGGATTGCTGTAGTAGGGGATGAAGTAGGTTGCTTCTTCTGCTGGCTACTGCCAACAGTAGAAGGCACAACGAGTGTTGTGCTGGGTTCATCCACTGGTGGTCTGGATGATGAGGGCATGGTCACAACTTGTTCCTCCATCAGTGGAGGAATTGCCATCCCTTCTTCTTCTGCCAAGGCTCTGGCAAGAGCTTCGTCCCCAGAAGTATCGGGACGGATGACAGGGTATGGCAGAGGACCTCCCAGATTGATCTGCCTAGGGCCTGTTGTCTTTGCTTTCTTCTTAGGGGGTTCTATGAGAATCTCCTTTCCTCTGTCATTTTTCTTCTGTGGTTGAGCCTCTTGCTCAGCCATTGATGTCTCTGCAGCAGATGCTGCTTCTTTTTATGTTCTTCTCTCTCCTTGCTGCTGCCTAGGAGAAAGTTGTGGGGTGATTTGTCTTAGTGGAGAGTGAGCAGGTGGTGGGGATGAAATGTCAGAAAATGTAGAGTCTGAGCTGCTTGGGGACGTCTCTTTGGCAGCTGGTTTGGGTGCTGACATTCTGCCAGCCTTCAGCCTTTTTGCCAAAGGCTCATTTGTCTTCACTCTCCTCCTCCTTGTCAGAGAGGGTGATAGGTTTTGCAGAGGATGCTCCCTCTAGCATGTTGCTGTTGAGGACCCTCTTTAGCCTCTGGCTCGAACGTTCTCCCTTTCTTGGGGGAGCTTTGGCAGGAGATTTCTTTTTTCCTTGTTTGCCATCAGTAGCAACAGGGGCATCCTTCTTTACCTTGGTGGGAGGAGGGACGGTTCTGCTTGTTGGAACGTGGGCAGAAGAGGAAGATTTTGAAGGAGTCGTCTTGGTGGCCTTCTTCCGTGAAACCACAGGGGTTTCCTCTTCATCATCACTGGTGGGGGAGCGTCTGAGATTGACAGGAATAGGTTGGGTGGTGTCAATGTAAGTGCTTTTAAGACCGTTCCAGGTCTTAGCATCAATGATAGATGCCACCCGTGTGATGTCATCTGGGTGTTCCTCTACACCAGCTTTCAAACAGAGCTTGGTGATGAGGAAAGGGAGGCAGACTGTGGTCTTTCTCATGTCCTTCTTCAGGATGTTATAGATGAGGGTTACTCATCAGAAGGAATGTGCTTAATGATGTAGTAGATTTGGACTTGCAGCCCCCAACTAGCAGAGGCTTCATGAGTGGTGGGAGTGATGTTGGAATTTGCAAACAGTGCCCAAAACCTGGCTATGTCCTTCATGCTCCCCTTGCAGAGGGACCCTTTGTAGTAGTTGGGTTTGTCGAGGGCTACTGTTTGTTTCAGGACCTTTTTGAAGAAGAATACCTCCCTACTGTCCAAGTACTTATGGTACGGACAGTTGGTGACGGTGGGGAGGTAGAGCACTTCCTGGACATCAGTGGGGGGAAAATGATACTTGTTTTCCCCTCACTGTGACCACATCAGGGGCATCTTCTTCGGGCAGCCTCCTTGTCTGGTACAGGAATTCTCCCACTATGGAGACATTCACTTCACGGTCATCAGTGGCAAAACGCAGCCACTGGAGCTTGATTAAGGACTGCTTCACAAATGAGGGCAGAACCAATTTTTCCTGCTGCAAGGAGATGTTCCTCTCTAGATATAGATGAATGATGGGTTCGGTGAGTTCTGGTTCTTTGCCACGGTTGGCCACAGGAGTCACCTTGATCGAAAACTTAGTCATTTTTAGCAGAAAGGAGGTTAGGGCACAATGCAGAGGAAGAAAAGGTTCTGAGTTGAATGGAAATAGTAAAACTCAAAGGAAGCAGTGACTGAGTTTAAATAGACAATGGAGGAGTAAAAGAAGAGTTTCCGGGACGTGGAGGTTAAGGAGAGGAGGTTGAGGAGGTAGTGGAATAGGGACGTTACAGAACGAGTGGTCAGCAGTTACTGGTTTGTAACTGATGATGATGAGTGGGGGGAGATGGAACGATTTAGGTCAAGACGTGGGAGAGAGGGAAAAGAAAAGGGTGCAGTTGTCTTAATGGTTGAGGAGACGGTTGCTTTTGCTGAGCACGTTTCCAAGATTTGTAATGAATGCAAATTAGATATGGCTGCGTATCTTTTTAAGTGACTCAGCAGGGACAGGTGTCCCAGTCACTCTTATCTCCTAACCCAGGGAACGTTCTCTTTGTCTTTTCCTAACTAATAAATAATTAACTAAATAAAAGGAAAGAAAAGGAAACATATAAAAGTGTTTAATTGGAGATTTAATATAACTAAGGAAAAGGGAACGTACTAACCTATCACCTATTACTTATTATTTATTAAAATGTTAAGTTTGCAAAAATAAAATATAAAATAAAAAAATTAATTGCGATTGTGCGGTCAGGGACCACCCCAAAACTACGTTCGTGGAACAGAACGTACTTTATTTGGACTTTCTGGAGTGGAACATCAGACGTTCCCTCCTTTATGGGAGCTATGTGTTTAACAGTAACCACCCCAAAACTTTGCTCTTTGTCATAGAGCAAATGTAACCACTGGGTTGCCTCCCAGTCAGCGCTTAGTTTAATGTCTTTAGCTAGACATGGTACTTACCTCTCAAGTTGCTTCAGAAGTGGTCGAGGGAACTTCAGTGTCCCCTGGTAGTGATTCTGGTGTTCTTGTTTGGAGATTGGCAGCAATCTGTCCCAGATGGGACTCAATGTTCCTGACCACTGCATCATTTCTGGTGACATATTCCTTGACATAATTTTGCAGGGTGTTGATACGTTGGTCCTCTCTATGGAACGCAACATAGTTGTTTCTCTTTTCTTCAAATGTTCCACTGCTGCTGCCTTGCTGATACTGCTGTTGATTGTTGAATGGGCTTTGGTTCATGGGTGGCTTCCATTGGGTGTTGTGGTTCTGATCCTTAATGATAGTTCCTCTAGGGCTTGAATTTGTATTGCGTCCTGCTTGTTGATTGTCTCTGGTGAAGTTCCTGTTGCCAAAATTTTCTGCATAACACACCAATGCAGTGGATGGGCAGTCTGTTGAGTTATGAAGGTCACCACAGGCTGAGCATGGTTCTGTCTCAGCTGCTGTGAGTTGTAAGACTTCCATCCTTGGTGCTGATTGGTCAGCTTTCAGGTTCTTCACTTCATTCATGAGTGATGCCAGCTGGGCTTCCATGGTGGTTTGTTTATCCAGTTCTAGCATGCCTGGCTTCCTTACTGGGCTCACCCTGTCTATTGGCCATTGAAGACATCTTTCAGCAGTTCCTTCTATGATTTCATACCTGGATTCAAGTGTTCCTCTAAAGAAATATCCTCCTACAGCAAAATCTAAGTGAGATTGAGAAGTATGGTCAAGTCCCTTATAGAAAGATTGTAACACTCCTCAACTCTTTACCACATGGTTTGGACATTTCCTGATGATGTCCTTATATCTCTCTCATGCTTCATAGAGATTTTCTCCATAAAACATTCCGAAGTTAGAGATTTCTGCCCTAACATCAGCTTGTCGAGACATAGGGAAAAACCTCTCTATGAAGTTGTTAGATAGCTCCTCCCATGTGTGGATTGACCCAGGGGTGAGAGTTTTCATCCATGTTTTTGCCTTTAAGCCCAACGAGTGAGGGAACAACCTCATTCTCATGCTTTCCTCTGTCACACTCTCAGCTTCTAACAACTTCATAGAGAGGTTTTTCCCTATGTCTCACTTAGATTTTGCAGAAATCTCTAACTTCGGAATGTTTTATGGAAGAGGCCAAGGACATCATCAGGAAATGTCCAATCCAGGTACAATCAATACTTCTCAATCTCATGCTGCAGGACACTTGAATCCAGTTAGAAGGAACTGCTAAGATGTCTTCAATGGCCAATAGACAGGGTGAGCCCAGTGAAGCCAGGCATGCTCTGGATAAACAAACCACCATGGAAGCCCAGCTGGCATCACTCATGAATGAAGTGAAGAACCTGAAAGCTGACCAATCAGCACCAAGGATGCAAGTCTTACAACTCACAGCAGCTGAGACAGAACCATGCTCAGCCTGTGGTGACCTTCATAACTCAACAGACTGCCCATCCACTGCATTGGTGTGTTATGCAGAAAATTTTGGCAACAGGAACTTCACCAGAGACAATCAACAAGCAGGACGCAATACAAATTCAAGCCCTAGAGGAACTATCATTAAGGATCAGAACCACAACACCCAATGGAAGCCACCCATGAACCAAAGCCCATTCAACAATCAACAGCAGTATCAGCAAGGCAGCAGCAGTGGAACATTTGAAGAAAAGAGAAACAACTATGTTGCGTTCCATAGAGAGGACCAACGTATCAACACCCTGCAAAATTATGTCAAGGAATATGTCACCAGAAATGATGCAGTGGTCAGGAACATTGAGTCCCATCTGGGACAGATTGCTGCCAATCTCCAAACAAGAACACCAGAATCACTACCAGGGGACACTGAAGTTCCCTCGACCACTTCTGAAGCAACTTGAGAGGTAAGTACCATGTCTAGCTAAAGACATTAAACTAAGCGCTGACTGGGAGGCAACCCAGTGGTTACATTTGCTCTATGACAAAGAGCAAAGTTTTGGGGTGGTTATGTTAAACACATAGCTCCCATAAAGGAGGGAACGTCTGATGTTCCACTCCAGAAAGTCCAAATAAAGTACGTTCTGTTCCACGAACGTAGTTTTGGGGTGGTCCCTGACCGCACAATCGCAATTAATTTTTTTATTTTATATTTTATTTTTGCAAACTTAACATTTTAATAAATAATAAGTAATAGGTGATAGGTTAGTACGTTCCCTTTTCCTTAGTTATATTAAATCTCCAATTAAACACTTTTATATGTTTCCTTTTCTTTCCTTTTATTTAGTTAATTATTTATTAGTTAGGAAAAGACAAAGAGAACGTTCCCTGGGTTAGGAGATAAGAGTGACTGGGACACCTGTCCCTGCTGAGTCACTTAAAAAGATACGCAGCCATATCTAATTTGCATTCATTACAAATCTTGGAAACGTGCTCAGCAAAAGCAACCGTCTCCTCAACCATTAAGACAACTGCACCCTTTTCTTTTCCCTCTCTCTCTGGTCTTGACCTAAATCGTTCCATCTCCCCCCACTCATCATCATCAGTTACAAACCAGTAACTGCTGACCACTCGTTCTGTAACGTCCCTATTCCACTACCTCCTCAACCTCCTCTCCTTAACCTCCACGTCCCGGAAACTCTTCTTTTACTCCTCCATTGTCTATTTAAACTCAGTCACTGCTTCCTTTGAGTTTTACTATTTCCATTCAACTCAGAACCTTTTCTTCCTCTGCATTGTGCCCTAACCTCCTTTCTGCTAAAAATGACTAAGTTTTCGATCAAGGTGACTCCTGTGGCCAACCGTGGCAAAGAACCAGAACTCACCGAACCCATCATTCATCTATATCTAGAGAGGAACATCTCCTTGCAGCAGGAAAAATTGGTTCTGCCCTCATTTGTGAAGCAGTCCTTATCAAGCTCCAGTGGCTGCGTTTTGCCACTGATGACCGTGAAGTGAATGTCTCCATAGTGGGAGAATTCCTGTACCAGACAAGGAGGCTGCCCGAAGAAGATGCCCCTGATGTGGTCACAGTGAGGGGAAAACAAGTATCATTTTCCCCTGATGTCCAGGAAGTGCTCTACCTCCCCACCGTCACCAACTGTCCGTACCATAAGTACTTGGACAGTAGGGAGGTATTCTTCTTCAAAAAGGTCCTGAAACAAACAGTAGCCCTCGACAAACCCAACTACTACAAAGGGTCCCTCTGCAAGGGGAGCATGAAGGACATAGCCAGGTTTTGGGCACTGTTTGCAAATTCCAACATCACTCCCACCACTCATGAAGCCTCTGCTAGTTGGGGGCTGCAAGTCCAAATCTACTACATCATTAAGCACATTCCTTTTGATGAGTAACCCTCATCTATAACATCCTGAAGAAGGACATGAGAAAGACCACAGTCTGCCTCCCTTTCCTCATCACCAAGCTCTGTTTGAAAGCTGGTGTAGAGGAACACCCAGATGACATCACACGGGTGGCATCTATCATTGATGCTAAGACCTGGAACGGTCTTAAAAGCACTTACATTGACACCACCCAACCTATTCCTGTCAATCTCAGACGCTCCCCCACCAGTGATGATGAAGAGGAAACCCCTGTGGTTTCACGGAAGAAGGCCACCAAGACGACTCCTTCAAAATCTTCCTCTTCTGCCCACGTTCCAACAAGCAGAACCGTCCTCCTCCCACCAAGGTAAAGAAGGATGCCCCTGTTGCTACTGATGGCAAACAAGGAAAAAAGAAATCTCCTGCCAAAGCTCCCCCAAGAAAGGGAGAACGTTCGAGCCAGAGGCTAAAGAGGGTCCTCAACAGCAACATGCTAGAGGGAGCATCCTCTGCAAAACCTATCACCCTCTCTGACAAGGAGGAGGAGAGTGAAGAAAATGAGCCTTTGGCAAAAAGGCTGAAGGCTGGCAGAATGTCAGCACCAAAACCAACTGCAAAGGAGACGTCCCCAAGCAGCTCAGACTCTACATTTTCTGACATTTCATCCCCACCACCTGCTCACTCTCCACTAAGACAAATCACCCCACAACTTTCTCCTAGGCAGCAGCAAGGAGAAGAGAAGAACATAAAAGAAGCAGCATCTGCTGCAGAGACATCAATGGCTGAGCAGAGGCTCAACCACAGAAGAAAAATGACAGAGGAAGTCGAAGATTCCTAGAACCCCCTAGAAGAAAGCAAAGACAACAGGCCCTAGGCAAATCAATCTGGGAGGTCCTCTGTCATACCCTGTCATCCGTCCCGATACTCTGGGGACGAAGCTCTTGCCAGAGCCTTGGCAGAAGAAGAAGGGATGGCAATTCCTCCACTGATGAGGAAGAAGTTGTGACCATGCCCTCATCATCCAGACCACCAGTGGATGAACCCAGCACAACACTCGTTGTGCCTTGTACTGTTGGCAGTAGCCAGCAGAGACAACCTCACTCCATCCCCCTACTACAGCAATCCCCATTGCTGCCAGAAGAAAATCACAAATTGGGATTGCTGAAATCTTGAAATGCCGGCAGAAGCTAGAAAAACGGTTGCCAGCAAAGAAATCCGTTCCCCAACTTGATGACAAGCACCAATGCAGAGCTGCAGGCTCTAAGGGACGGACTGGCACAACAGAAGGAAGAGCAAGCAACAACTCAGCACCATAAGGACAGCCATCCAAGGAAGCCAATGCTACATCATACACATCAACACTCCAAGTGGAGAAATTGCGAAAGCCGCTAACTCCCTAATCCTTTCCAACTCTCTGCGCAATCACACAGCAGAGCTCCTACTCAACAGGCTCATCTCCAAACAAACTGAGGAACGTAGGAAACCAAAAATCATCCGGGCCTTTGGAACGTACCTGGAGGAGAATTTATGAGTTGGAAATGAGGCTGCTAAATGTTGAAAAACAAGTTATCCATTTTCGCACTGGCAGAACCATAATGAGATCCACCATCAACTCCCTGGTTGCAATCATCAGCGATCTATTGAAGGATACTGAGAAATGGCTCCCTGCAAATGAAGTCCTCAGATTAAAAGATCTGCTCAAAAGGAACCATTGACATATGAGGAGGTTGATGAAGCCAAGGAAGCTGAAGCTGAAAAAAGAAACAGCCG